>NC_057946.1:37374053-37494053 GCF_018555375.3 Anguilla rostrata | reverse complement strand
CCCTCCTCTGTTTACCCCCCAACACCTCCCCCCCTCCGCCCGCGTCAGGAACTCAGGCCAGGCGTGGAGCCGCTCGCTCTCGTCAACATTCCGACAAAACTAAAGTGGAAAAAAAATACGTCCCTTTGGGAACCTCGCCGAACCTTCTTCTGGGCCGGATAGAAATGTCTGAATTGAGTCAAGCAGAAAAGTGAGCAGAGAAGAATTCACTCAGCCCGGCTCCTGGCGGTTATTTAATGAAGGGGACGTGGGGATTAAACAGGATAACCGAATATTCGCGAAATCCGGGAAATGCAGAACACGCGTTTCTGGGGCGACCAGATTCTTTTCTGTGTTGATCTTTGGGGATACGAACAACGCGTGAAGCCGTTTTGTGGGACGTGGTAAACTTCAGCCGCGTCTCGGCGGGCGCTAGGCGAAAGTAGAAGTGCTAACGATGGGGCGTAATCGTGTTTTGAGGAAATTAAGTCAGTTTCTAAGGCGAAACTCCGCTTTTCAGTTTGCCGTACCTCGTTTCCTGCAGTCAAACGCTGCCGTCGAATGACGTTGACCTCTGGCAGGTTAAAAAAAGGTCTAAAGGTCAAGAGGTCAAGCGAAACCCGCCTCCCTCTCTCCCCCCGTCTGCATGTTCAACACAGCAGAGAACGTGTATCACAGGCAGTGTTGGGCAGTAGCGTCGCTACAAGTAGCGTCGTTACTAGTTTAACTACATTTCCCAGTAGCGTCTGTGTTTTCTGAATCAAATAGCTTTTCAGTAGCGAAGCTCTTTTATTGATCAAGTAGTGCAGTAGCGTCCACACAAGCTACATTTCCCCAAGCATTTCTGAAGCTCAAGCGCAGCGGAGCTTTCTGCTATGGAAGGCCACTTGAGCAAATAACGAAACGTTCTTCCATACTTGCTGCGGTCCGAAATAAAGCTGCTGAGGATCAGTAAATGACGCCACCGCCATACATGGACCTGCATGTGTAGCCGACAGAAGCACTTCTGTATGACGGTGACATCACGTACCAGCCCTTGGGCTGATGCCTGGAATACAGACACACGCGAGCTTGAGTTTACTTGATGGAAAGATAGGTATGCAGCTAGGTAAGCTGTTTATTTGAGTTTATTTTAGTTATTGCGCTCGCGCCTACTTGTTTAATTATTGCTTGTGTTATTTGCATAGACCGCTTCGTTGCGTTTGTTTGTGTTGATCAGATTAACCTACAGGGTCCAAGTTAAACTACGCGGTCGCTCCCTCCCTGCACTTGGAACTGTGCTTCCTTCTAGGGTTTTCAAGTTCACACTTGTCCCTGGTTACGGTTATAGCCTACACTTTGTTGTACGTTGCTCTGGGCATCTGCCAAATGCCTGTCATGTAACGTGATGTAACATATAGGAGGGAGGAGGTGGTGAAAAAATGAGGGAACAGAGGAAAAGTTGAAAAGTTGAGATTACTCTGAAATGTGACTTTTGTCGTTTTTAACATTGAACGTTTTGAACTACTTTTGCCACGTTGCTGTAGCTTAGCTTGCTACATTTCTCTGGGGGGTAGCTTCAGTGTAGTGAAGCTTCATTTAACGTAGAGTAACTGGTAGCTTAGCTCACTGCACTTTCCAGGTAGCTTGCCCAACACTGCTCACAGGCATAGATTTTTTCACACGTTTGGGCGAGTGCCTTCCGCAGGAAAGAGCGAGCGAAATGATCCCGCGCGTGCTGCTCGCAGGACAGTCACACCCTCTCCACGCGTCCCGCTGCGGAAAACCCACGCGTGCGGACCTGGCTTCAACGAGGCATGCTTCCTCTGCTCTCTCTGAAACCAACCCGCTTCGCTGCTAATCGCGACTTGGAAATTAATTACAGGTTTATTTATTAGTTGGAAATGAACTCTTTGAAAAAAGTGCTCAGTTGGACACGCTAAGCGCGTAGCTGGGCGTTAGCCGCTACGAAGCACAGCCGGGTATTTTCCCTGGGGGGTTTTGTTCGTTAGATCAGGCCCCCGTTTAACAGTTTGCAGCCGGCTTACCTGTAGGCTTTCCTTTGAGTGGATAGCACAGCGATGGCCGGTCCCAGTCCCGGGGCCCCCACCTTTAAAATCAGCAATTGATTTGTATCCGAGAAACGGGGACAGGTGCGTTAATAATGTAGTCGGCCGCATTAATTGGCCGATTGGTTGCCGAGTAACAACAAAAACCAGCGCAACCTGCAGTTCTCCGGTGGCCTGGGGTGGGTTCCAAAGCTGTTAAAACGTTCAGTGTTAGATCAACTCTCACGGTGTGCATACGGTCCCTATTGTACTCTGTCAGTGTTGAATTAACACTGGGCATTGTACCGTGCGCAATGTAGCCTGTTTATGCTAGAGCCCTTTTTCTGTTCCGTCACACCTAAGGCTGAACTTCAGCTCGCTGGCGACCGCGGCGGAGGCATCGACCGGCCGGGGAAGCAGCTCTGTCCTGCGTTGGGCTGGGGTCTCCTGTTTCGGGTATTTCTGAAAGGGTGACTTTGCGGGATATTTGAGAGCGCCGCGCTTGTGTGCGTTAGAGGTCAGCGTGAAGGTGTCTGAAGGACGGGAGAGGGCCTTGCTCTGAGAAACAGCGGGCTGCTCTCTTACGTCACCGCGGTCGGACGCTTTCACAACGCCTACGTGCGCTACTTTTAGATTCAGTGCATGCATATGTAAAAGAGTGGCTTGAATAATTCTTATATCAGCAAAAAATTATGTATATTTTGTTTTTCCCTTAAGGATGAAGGACATTAAAAATGAAAAAATTATCATTAAAAAGTGAAAATGGGTAAAACTCCTTTTTTAACTAGTAAGGAGTGGAAATCATAAAGCAGAATTTTACCCATATTTTTATATTTTTACAAGTTTTTTTCAGATTGATTTCCGAGACATTTTGCTCTGTGGTTTCAGTTAAGCGAAGCTACATTCTCCCAGAAAGCGTCTTTCATTTCAAGGCCCACGCGGTGCATTGTGGGTACAGCGAGGCCGTGGGGAGAACGAACGCGGGGTCATGTTCCGTCTTGTGTTGAATGATATGAGTTATTGATCTTGACACGGTGGTGTAAAGCGCTTAACACGTCCAGTAAAAACAGCCTGCACACGAGTCCACGTTCATTTGTGAAATCATATGCAGCCTAAATGATATTACTGGTCTAAATCAGTCACGGGTCTGTGAGGTGAATCCTGTCTTCCTGTTTCCTGTTCCCGCTCTTGCTCCGCCCCCCCCCCCTCCCCCCATGTCCTCCAGTCCCGGACAAGTCGGACGTGGCGGCCATGCCGCTGTCGCTGGAGAGCCGGTCCTGCGTGCTGATTCGCCGGGACCTGGTGGCCCTGCCCGCCAGCCTCATCAGCCAGATTGGGTACCGCTGCCACCCCAAACTCTACACCGAGGGGGACCCCGGAGAGAAGCTGGAGCTGGTGGGAGGTACAGCACAGGGTCGAAGGGAATGACACGGTTTAGGAGTGCTTAGGCTAGCACAATGTAGAATACACAGGCGAGCACAGTGCAAGATACACAGGCTAACACAATCTTGGATACACAGGCTAGCACAATGTAGGATACACAGGCGAGCACAGTGCAAGATACACAGGCTAACACAATCTTGGATACACAGGCTAGCACAATGTAGGATACACAGGCTAGCACAGTGCAGCACAGAGCACTTTAGGAGTGCGCAGGCTAGCACAATGTAGGATCCACAGGCTAGCACATATTATGACCCCTTGTGCGAAATTGCTTATAGTTGGGTAGTTGGGTTGTCGTGATGTTCGACATGTACTAGCCTATATTCGCAAATTTTAAAGAGTGAAAAAATGACAGGTTTTTTGTTTTTTGTTTTTATTTTTTCCCCCTAAAATTTTCAGACGATCCCCTCCTTAAATCAGGCGACCCCACGTGAGGTCACAACCTATAGTTTGGGAACCCCTGCGCTCGTGTTTATCGCACACCTGGGCAGCCATTTTGTGTCAGAAAACCAGATGCACGGCAGGAGTTCCACTGAAGAGTTCCATCGCTCTCTTTCTCTCTCTCTCTCTGTCCCAGGTACCGGGGTGTTCATGACCCGAGGGCAGCTGATGAACTGTCACCTGTGCGCCGGAATCAAGCACAAAGTGCTTCTGCGTCGCCTTCTTGCCACCTTTTTCGACAGGTGAGAACCGTCCTTTGACCTACTCAGAGTTTTGGGAAGATGAGAGGCCGGGATTGGGCCTTGGAACCTGGCAACCTGGTGTTGTAACACATTTCTTATGTATTTGGTTGATAAAAATGATTTTTATTTCAGGTCAAAGTAGCTGTTTAAAAAGCAGACCATGAATGCTGTTGTTGCACGACGGTTTGCATTGGGTTTTTGTCTGACGCGTGTTGCGCTGGTCGCCCTCTGGTGGCCGGCTGTGGTACGTGCAGGAACACGCTGGCCAACAGCTGCGGGACGGGCATCCGGTCCTCCACCAGCGATCCGAGCCGGAAACCGCTGGACAGCCGCGTTCTCAACGCTGTCAAACGTGAGTCTCCGCCCCAAAACCCCCACCCCCACCCCAACATCTGCTCGACGCGAACAGCACGTCCCGTGACCAGCCGCTGTCACAGGCACACTTCAAAGCTGAGTCACTCCGGTTACCTCTCCGGGGCACAGCAGCTATACCCCAGCTGGATTTGATCCCGCAATCCCTTTAGCCTCAAACTCAGCAGTTCCACTTCGAGTGGCTGGTTCGGATTTGGGCGACATTCACTGGAGGAGGCGAAGTCAGAGAAAAACCATAGACAGAGCAGAAGGCCCGAGACAGTTATCTGGGCAAATATTAAGGGTGTTTTATTGAGGAAGTGAAATGCATTCACAGCGTTAAGCCAGCCGTTGGGAAGATTCATGGGCGTGTTGCAATCGTGTGGACGTTGCGTAATTAGCGTGCTAGTTTATGTTGGCAGGTGTCCACCTTTGTGTCCGGTACAGACGGACCGATGAGCAGCTGATGCCAACGGCCGCGACGCGGTTCAGCCAGATGTCGGTGTGACATTGTCCCTCCTCTCGTTTATCTCCTCCCTCTCTCTTTTTCTCCTCCTCCTCCTCCTCTCCCTCCCTGCCCCCCCCACTCCCCCCCTCTGGCCCCTCCTTCCTCGCTCGCAGTCTACTGTCAGAACTTCGCGCCCAACTTCAAGGAGAGCGAGATGAACGTGATCGCGGCGGACATGTGCACCAACGCCCGGCGCGTGCGGAAGCGCTGGCTCCCCAAGATCAAGTCCATGCTGCCGGACGGGATGGAGGCGTACCGGGGCGGGGCGGGGGCGGGGCTGGGGGCGGGGCTGGGGCTGGGCGTGGGCGGGGCCCAGGCGGCGGGGGGACCGCCCCTGCCCTTCGAGGCGGAGTTCAAGTCCCTGGCCGCCTCGGGCCTGACGCTGGAGCAGCGCCTGTACGGCGAGCTGCGCAAGGAGGCCCTGAGGACTCACCTGCGGCTGGACGGGGACAGCCCCGGGCCGGAGGCCGGCGCCGGCGTGGGCGGCGGCGTTGGGGCCGAAGGGGCGGAGCCACGGCTGGGCGGGGCCCCGGGGGAGGAGGAGCCCGAGGACGAGGAGGAGGAGGAGGAGGCCGCGCTGGAGACGGCGGAGGGCGCCGCCGCCGCCGCCGCCGGGGGGGGCGGGGCCGGCCCGCTGGGGCCCGGGGTCGAGGTGGGCACTGGGGGAGGGGGCGGGTGTCGGCCCTGCACCCCGGAAGGACAGAAGGGGGACGATTTTGGGGAGGGGCTGCGATTAAACGGGCAGTGAGCGCCTACGCCCCCCCTATCGCAGCATAACCCCCCCCCCACACACACACACACACACACACACTTCTCCCTGACTCCACCCGCCATAGGGAAGTCCTCAGCGTATTACTCCACACTAGCAGAACACAGACCCACACTACAGACCACAGACGTGCACTGACCTTTCCCCCCAAACACTGCGGACACAGGCAAGGCAAGAGAGAGACCAGGCCAGCACTTCCATACCCCAGAGAGTACCTATTTGGCACTTGTTCTGACTTTTTTACACTAATGCTAACAAAAAAACAAAAACGGTATTTCCTTAGCTAACCCCTGTTATTAAAAACAAACAAAAAAAACGTCATCTGTGAAGATCGGGACAGCGTTACGCGGATGGGACACAGACTGGAGCGCGTATGATCTTTAGGTGCCTTCGAGAATCCATCCGAGCAGGATAAAGGCCGAAATGACGTTGAGCTGAATAAAAGATGTCTTTTTTTTCCTGTAGAAACGTGGCGTAAATCTAGCGTAGTGGGGGAGAAAGAAGAGTCGCATTAGGAGGACGGTAATGTGCTCGCTGGCAGGCGGGCGCGGCTACGTGGGGATTCTGCTCGGATGATCGCTCTGGCTGCGGAAAAGCTGACGCCCGGAGAGAATTTATTCTCCGAAAAAGCGCGTACTGCGGCTGGTATAATTGCCGGTTGTGCGGTCGTTTATGTGATTTAGATGATAATTGACGTTCGTTTCGGTTCCCACCAGAACCACGGCTCTTTTGTGAGAACGCCAAACTGTGCGTGTGCGCGTGACGGGCAGAGCTGGCTGGTCCAAATTGTCTCTCAGGAGAGAGTCAAAAAAGCGTTTTTTTTTGTGTGTAAGTTTGCTTAAGAGCTCTGCAGAAGAACAGGGAGCTGCGATAGCGGAGATGAAGATCGTCTCTGTGCGGTTTCGAAACCGCGCAGAGCTTGGTTACCTGCCATGCCTGTGTCTGCATGAACACGTTCGTTTGGACATGAAACGCACTCACACATACCAAACCCACATGCCCACACACGCGTGTAACTACTCGCGCACACACACACACAAGTACGCATACCAAACCCACATGCCCACACATGCATGTACCTATTCGCACACACACACAAGCACACATACCAAACCCACATGCCCACACACGCATGTACCTACTCACACACACACACACACACACACACACAAGCACACATACCAAACCCACATGCCCACACACGCATGTACCTACTCGCACACACACACACACAGACACACACCCCATACATCCTTCTCGTTATCACTGGTGTAGATGCACGGAATAATCCAACATGACAGAAAACTGCCCTTGCAGTACCCCGCACGTCTTCAAGGAATAAATAATCGTAAATTCCAGGACTAACCACACACACACACACACGCACGCACGCACGTGGGACACACCCGTGCGCGCGTACCCACACACCACACACACAAAAAAAAAAAATGCTTGCATGCAAAATGAATAGAGAATAAAAAGAACCAATCACTAACTAACCTGCAAAAAGAAAAAGAGAAGAAAAAAAACTGCAGCTGCCTGGAGAAGCAACATTAACATTGTAAAGACTTTTCTTCTGTTAAGACTTGTGGGCGGGGTCAGGCTGGGTCGGACGGCAGGGTGAGCTGGCAGCTAATGAGGGGGCGGGGCCTGGAGCGTGGGCGGAGCCTGGGGCGTGGGCGGGGCCTGGGGCGTGGGCGGGGCCTGGGGCGTGGGCGGGGCCTGGGGGAGGGAGGGGAGGGGTGCCGTTGTTCCACTGTGCTACCGAGGAGGGATCAGCACTACGGTCGGGGTTCATCCTGCGTGGACTCTGGGTGCTCAGTGCCTTCTCCACCATTTTGTTTTTCCTTTTTTTTTTTCCCCCCTTTTGTTTTGTATTGAAAATAAGAAAATACACACACAAAAAAAAAACGAATCCTGCTGGCTTAACGCATTTGCACTTGGAGAGAGGAACGGAGACTTTCTGAGGACGAACTATGGAGAAGCATGAGTTGACTTTTTTCATGTGGGGGGTCGGGGGTCGGGGGGTGGGGTGGGGGCGCGCGCGTAGGGTGAGGAGGGGGAGGGGGGCGGGAAGAGCAGCCGACGCAGCCTTTCGCCGACGACCGGCCTGCTTTTTCCCCACTTTGTCGGAGCTGCGGCAGGCGAAACGGCCCCAGCCTTCGTGGACGGCGACTGTTGTTTCTGAGCAAAGGGTCGTTCGGTAGAAAACCTCGATTGCACATTCTTGTTATGATTGTTTTGTTTTGGGTTTTTTTTCCCCTACAAACAGTGGTTCAGTGATGGGTTATGAACAGCCTTGAACGGCTGCCGGGGAAACCAGGCAGACATGCGGATTATATTTGGGGTGAAATTATAGGGAACGCCCGGCAAAGACCCATGTATTTATGGTTTATGCGTATATTACTTAATCATGCTAAAATAGGCTTTAAAGCAAAAAAAAAAAAAAAACTAAACCCTGACCTATATATGCGCATATTTCATCATGTAGAAATGCATGTACTTGCTAGTCATATATTTTGAACGTATGTGCCATATCAAAAAAATAGCACTTGAGGTATATTTCCAGAATATGGTTCTTCCATTGGAAAAAAAAGAGAAGACAGTGTGTGACGCTGAGGTTAATTGCACTAAGAAGTTGTGGAAAAGTTTACAGAAGTTTTACTGTGAGAGAATACTGTCCTGATATGTTCATCCTGTGGGAACAGTGAGTGAAGGGGAAGGGGGGGGGGGGGCGGGGGTGTTTTGTGTAAAAATTATATAGGCAAAATTCATAGAATTATTTCCATAGGCGTCAGCCTGTCAGAGATACCCATGAGAAATGATTAAAGTTTTTCAATGGGAGCACACAAAAAAGTCAATTATAAAATATATGTCTTGATATATTTACAAATATACAGTATGAAATATCTAGATAAACGATTGCCACTTTCACAAGGTATTACGATTTGCCTAATTTTACAGGGTATTCTATAATTTGCAAATGGAATTTGGGGCAATTAAGAAATTAAGCAGTGATTTCTTATTTTATATGTATGCAACATACTTTGAAATTAATCTTTAAAATGTAATTTAGAGACTGATATGAAAATGAGCGCCGAATATTTTGGAAAGACTGGAGGAGTGATTGGCTGGTTTTCTGTTCTCTCGCACGCAGAATTATTATAGCTGAATGGAGCGGTTTTTATAGCAGTCTGATTAGAAGGGGCTGTGGAGTGGTCTATCAGAGGTCAGAGGTCACTGGCCCCAAAGTTCACTGATTTGACCGAAGGATCCCATCTTTGCTCAGAGTTACTCAGAGGGACCCCCCGGCCATTTTGTGTACTTTCAGATTTTTTTTAGGGTATGAAAAAACTGCCTAATCATCTTTCCTTTCCCTTTCCCCAAACTCTTGGCTGTTCTTGCAATGTTTTACCTTAGGAAGGAGAGCCAGTACAAAGATTGGCTATCCGTTTTTTGTTCTGGTTTTGTTTTTTTTCCAAGGGGCTGGTTTGTGTGGGCATAATCTCTTGTCTACTGAGGGTGAGAGAATGGTCTTTGGCCAGCCATTGCAATACTGTGTGTTGGTGTGTTGAGGGGTGGGAAGGGGGTGGTGTTGGGGGTTTGGGGGGAGAAATAGTGTGCCTTAAATTCCTTGGATATTGAGAGTGTTGGACCGGAGGCCTGTATTTGGGTGTGTTCCCATGGTCACTGTAGGCTGGATCCATGTAATGCGCAGTGTGCAAATGGCTCCACCATTTAACATTTTATATGCATATGGAGGGTATAAGCGGATTGTGCGGCCTGCTGTTTTGCTGGTATCTAAGAAGTTTATTGGAAAAGGGTGACGCGGAGGATGTGGGTATCGCCATGATGCATTTCTATGGAAACGGCGGTACTTTCTGTTTGACTGACAATGGAAAGTGACTCAGGCCTTGTACTGTGTGGCAGAATTCTCCATTCATGAATGTCCTATTGCACAAAAACAGGTGTAAACAGGTGGTGGGGGTGGGGGGTGGGGGGGGGGGGACATGACAGCAAATAGTGTGACTTGCTGCATTGGCGTGGGCCTGCTATTGGTCTACAGCTTCAGAATGGCTTTGATTGACACTGAACCGCAAGGCCGTTGGCACGTGGGGGCGTCTTTGCCGTTGCCGTGGTCGGATGAATTCCATTGCTTAGCGACGGTAGCGTGGTACCGCGCAGGGTTAAGGAGAGACAGAGTTGTGCCCGTGAGGGACTCTGATCTAACCTGAATGTAGCTCAGGCCACTTCATTCTTTTTGAAAACAGGAAATATTCGTGGGTCTTTTATGTGGGGTTGATCCCCGGGACCCACCAGGTTCTAAATTCACAAAGCATTGTGGGGGGGGAGGGGGGGGAAAGGAAGAACTACCCGAACCAAAATGATCACCACAATGCTGACATCACAGACAGACTGGTGACACTAAATTTGAGCAATGAAGTACACCGATTACTTACGAGCCCCCGGAGTGCTTTTCAGCAAGTTCTTTATCTTTCTTTAATATGCCTTCTTTGGAACATGTACACGAAACACTCAAGTGTTTATTTCCTGCTTTCCTGTATTTAGGCCCCGCCTATATTTACTCGCCATAGCAACATAGCTAACCATAAAGTTATTTCATAAAGCTGTTTCGCCAATGTTTATTTTCATAAGGTTAGTCTGGGGAATGAAAGCGAATGATATTAGACTAGCATCTGAGAGAGTGAGAGAGACGTTTGGAGAAAAATCCTTGTAGACCAAGATGGACTGAGCGTTGTTTGTATTTTGAAAAGCTTTTTAATCAATGGCTTCCAGACTTTTCAATGCGTATACTTTAGTCGCTCTAATAGTACGGCCAACAGGTTTGTGCAGATTACGGTCACGCCCCTTTTTGCTGTATGACAGCAGAAAGGTGGGTGGAGCCAGTGAAACAGTGCTTTGATTACTGATGTGGGTGGAGCCTGTTAGACAGTGCTTTGATTACTGATGTGGGTGGAGCCTGTTAGACAGTGCTTTGATTACTGATGTCGGTGGAACCTGTTAAAGAGTGCTGTGATTACTGATGTGGGTGGAGCCTGTTAGACAGTGCTTTGATAATTCATGTGAAATCTGTAGACCTTTGCTTTGTCTGATCATGGGCAATTGGTTTTGGGGGGGTTGGGGGGGGGGGTAAAGAGTAGACCAGGGTGCAAGCCATTGAGTGTGAGTTTCAAGAACCTCAGCGCTTGCTGTTGATCGTTCCTAGATTCAATTGAGCCCAATCTCCGTGTTCGTCATTGTTATGCTTTTAGGGTCCTGAGTAAGAGATTCAAACCCGCAGCTCCAGTCTGTTTGTCCTGAGTGTGGGGACTGGTGGAATCTAAAATTCTGCTGTGTTCATCCATGCTTTGGTCCCTCAGTGTTCTCATGGGCAGAACGGCAAACGATCAGAGCAAAGTGTATCACTGTCCGAAATTCAAAACTGACAGAGTGAAAGCTGAATTGTGAGTGACTTTGTCATGTGACAGAGATGGGGCTCTCAGTTCGGTGACTGCACTTGTACTCCAAGCCCTGGTACTGGCAGCTTTGGTCACCAGGTTTGCAAGGTATTCCAAGGCCATTGTCGCATGTGTCTTAGCAGGCACGTAATATGTAGTAATATGTTTGCCCACGTCTTTATCCCTTGTCATAAAATGGTGGCCCTTTTTAAAAAAAAAATGCAAATGAGAGGTGGTGGTGGTGGAGAGGCATGGAGAGGTGACCTTTGAAGCTGTGTGCTCGGTTGACAATCAGAGAAGGAAAGACCACGTGCAGAACTTGTGCTTTGGAGACATGGGCACCCGTGGGCCCGGCCTTGTGGCCCCTTTAGCTGTGCTTGCCCTGCTGGGGCCCCTGTGGACCCAAATTCTGTGGCATGGTCCACTCTGGTCTTTGTTCATTCCTCGGTTACTAAAGGCAGGGGACCCCAAAACCTGGTCCTGGAGAGCACTACGGTCTGCAGGTTGTCTTTCTTGTCCAACGTTTCATTGGTCAATTAAAGCAGTTAACTCACATTACTTGGTTTCGTGGGTCTCTACCGTTTGCTGATATTGAGGTGAAAACAAAAACCTGGAGGCTCCGTGACTCTCCCGGATCGGGGTCAGAGACACCTGCCTTGAGGTTTTGTGGCCATGTCTCCCTTACTGAAATACCTGACCACTTTCCAGTCAGGAGTCACACAGGCAGCGTTAAACTGGTTTAATAAACAGAGGACTCTCAAAGCTCTTCTATATCTCTGTATCTAGCTCACACATAATTTATGCACAGTTAGCTCGCTTGCTCTAAGCCTAGATACTTGCACAATCACGGAACATGGTTAATATTGATAATGAGCAGGCACTTTGTTAGCCGGTTAGCTCTACCTATTACACAAACCTCTGTGGAGCTTTCAGTATTTTCATAGCCAGATTCAACAACATTGAGGTCATAAATTTACTGAACACTGTGCAGCCCCTTTATATTTCGGACCGCTCAACGCAAATTGAATGGACGCTCTTGGTGTGGTTTAATCTGGCTGAGTTAATACCAAAGGCTCCGTTGAGGCTTCCGTTCGGTTTATTCCCCCTGTAGTTGGAAGATAATTGAGGGAGTGACGCCTGGTCCTTCCTCCGTCTCTCGTGAAGGGCTTCCTGCAGGGCGCAAGGGGCGGAGCAGGAAGTAGTTCAGTCATCAGGATCTGAACATCTCTGTTTCCTGCGGGAGACTCTCCGGGGTGGGAGGTTCCACGCTGTCTTTTACGGGATGGTTTTATTGGCCCTTTGAAACTGATTGACACCTTGAGTTTGGAAGTGATCTGACTTGTTGTCCACATAAAGACTTTCATTGGTAGGATAAAAGCTGGGATTGGGAGGGAAAAACAAGTGAAAATTGAGTGGATCTTGCTGACAGGAGTTGTCAGTGCCAAGAGGTCACTGGACAGCAAAATGGAGAAGGAGCAGTTTTAGTATTTAGTGTAAGTCAGAAGGGGAACTCTTCAACAGCTTTACAGAAAAGATAAATAAATAAAAATAAACTAACTTAAAAATATGTCTGCGCGCCTTTTAACAGAAACAACAAATAAGAGAAATGCCGCTTCGGATGCTATGTAGAGGATTGATTCCTTCGATTCCCTTCCCGCTGTGTTCTGTCTTCTCAATGTAATGTCCGCCACCTCCCCAGGAGACAACGTGTAGTTTATGTGTAACTTTATCTTTTTTCTTTTCAAATGCAATACTGAACAGTCTGCTTTCTAATAAAACTCCTCACTTCACCGTTGGTCTGGTACTCATTTCTTTCCCTTTTAAAATGTCTTATTCATTCTTTGCCGCTGTCTATTGAGGACATGTCTCGCAATGTTCTGGTAAGTTCTATTTCCCCTCAGTCAAATCGGGAAACAAATTTTAATTCAATTCATGAATTGAAAAATGTGGAGCATAATATGAATTTTTACTCATTAACTGAAGTTAAACTTGTATCCTGAATTGAAATGGAATTGATTATAACCGTGTTGGACTAACCTTGATGTCTTGAATACACGATGGGTTGCATTTCAACCCAAGTGATGTAATCTGTAACCCGCCAAGGCGTAACTTGGCGGGATGGCATACCTGCCATCCCAATCTCCTCTCCGAACCAAATATATCTCTGCACCTTTCTTTCAAATGCCAACTGCAGCTGTAAAAACTTCATTTTCAGAGTGGCTCAAATCCTCACAGCAACCTGGTGATTTATGAAGCCACAAGATGGAGAGGGGTGACTTATCACACTATTTTTACCTGAAAGAGCTCTCTCTCTCACCTGAAAATCCATCATAGGTCTGCACAGCTGTAATATAATTTGCTGCACAGTTTTGAGACCTCTTGCTGAAATTAAGCAATAATAAAATATCACAGTGTGATTGGATAATGGTTTGGATTGATTCGATTATTTCGTTAAGCCTCCAGTTGCCTTGTGCATTAGTTGTATGGGCCTTATTCCTATTTGTGTTGTGAAGCATGCGTCAAAAATTGTTACCCGTATTGAGTGACAAATGACTATAATGGCGCAGTGCCACACTCCGGAGTATGCAGAAATTGATAATTCAACCTAACGTTCGTGAAATAAGGATTTTAACTGGCGAGGTGGCGGTTAGGCTGAATGACAGATGGTTTTCACTTTTTCTATTCCTTTCTTTCTGCATAGACAATTAACATCTGTGACCTACACTGGACCCCTTCTCTCAGCCCAGTTGAACTATTCCTGCTGCCAAAATTACTAGCTAGTTCAGACATTATACGGCTTTTTAAATTAATTTATTTACTTATTTATTTTTAGATTTGGCGTTATTTGAATTTTTTTACATTTAATATTTGTTTTTAAATATTAGATAATCAATCTGATTACCTATGTGCATTCGTTTTGCGTTGTCAGTGCTGATCGGATTTTGATTCATGTTGCCTGCCAGGGAACCCTGCGTCATTTCCTGCCGAAGGACGCAAGTGCGTCATTCGGTAATTTCCCTCTCGCAACTTATAGCGCGGTAGCTGATTTCAGTAGCTATCATGAGGACTCTTGGAGTGTGTTTGTGAGCCAGTTGTGCCATATATAAATTGCTGCTGCCTTTATAGCTCATATAAAAATCTTATCTTCTGCACGTTAAAGGCTGCTCTCCTTCAAAATGAGCGACGATCCCGATGCCATTCCCGAAAGGGAAATGAAGGTAACTTAGCTAAATTAATATGCAACAACTGCACCAAAATGTTCTGCGTAGCACGCTAGATTTTATTAGCTATCAAGCATTCTACAGAGGACAAACATTACATCTTATTGACGCTATAATCCTCTTGAGATCTGACATCTACTTTTCATAACATTGTTTTCCATGTTTCCACAACGCTGCTTGAAAGCTGTCTTGATAAATAGCTAACTTACTACACATGAGACCTGGAATACCGGTATGGTCATTTGTGTTACCGAGAGCTGGCAAGCTAATGTTACAATTTAATGTAGGTTATTTGGCTATACATCGTTGTTTACTTTAGTGGCAATTGCCTCTTTACGCGACTTCAGGTTTGCTACTGTGAATTTTGTGTTTTGGGGAAAATGACAGCTATCTAACTACATGGATGTCTTTCAGGACTTTCAGTTTCGACAGATGAAGAAGGTCCGCGTATTTGACTCTCCCGATGATCTGCCGAAGGAGAGGTCCAGTTTGCTGGCCATCTCCAACAAGTTCGGACTGACTTTCGTGGGACAGGACACCACGCTAAGGGTGTTTCACACCCGTGATATCATAGCCGCTAACAAGATTGAAGGCCCCAACGACGAAATAGGTGACGTCTGCTTGGATGATGGTTGACGAACAGAAGTGCTTTCTCTTTCCCGTCCTGATTAAGTTTTTTTTTTCCCAAAACGTGATGCATTCATTTAAACTTTGCCACAACGCTTGAGCCCAGTGAGGCTCACGTTAGACAAATAATACACGCACAGCGTGCTCAAAGCCAAAGTAATTGTACAAAAAGAAATATGGGCATAAATGTGTACTACAGTAATTTTGCAACCTAAGATAATTTACTGTGGTCTATGCCATGCTGTCTGTCTTGCTAAATAACTTCTGATAAATCATCATTCATGTAGTATATGAGTTGTACACACGTGACACACACACACACATTATACGTAATAGAAAATTTTGCTGTATACTTTTCTGAAAATGTCCCACATATGGTACCTGTGGTGGACCCCAAATATTACCTGGGGTGACTGTGTGTGTGTGTGTGTGTGTGTGGCCCAGTGGAGGGTGTGAAGTCCCTGAGCGTTTCCGTGGACCTGCCCATACACCACCTGGCCCTGAGCTGCGATGACCTCACGCTGTCCGTCTGCGGGACGTCCCGCGATGAGCGCCTCCTGCTGGCCTTCTTCGACATACGCACCTTCCTCAACAAGGTGGGCGTGTCCGCCAGCTGTGCAAGTTGGTTAGCTTCTCTGCTGTAATAAACAGTGGACGCAATGTGGATGATAGTACATAGCGCACACATGCAGGTGTACTGTGAGTGAACAGTGTGTATTCTGTGTAGTGTGTGTTTAGATATTTTAGTTTGCAACTAGTGCTTCACAAATTGGGGGTGTGTCCCAATACTCTAAAAATGTATCTTCCTTTCCTCTAATACGTTACAGGCATTTGGCAGACGTTCTTATTCAGAGCGACTTACGCAACATTTTTCACACAGCATTTACACTGCATACATGCTTGTGTTTAGGGTTGGGGTTAGGGTTAGGAGTGTGTGTGTGTGTGTATGTGCATTACTGTGTGTACGTGCTTGTGTTTAGGGTTGGGGTTAGGGTTAGGAGTGTGTGTGTGTGTGTATGTGCATTACTGTGTGTACGTGTGTTACGTCCCTCCGCCTCCGGTGGGGGCGCTGGCCGTTTGGACACGCGTGTGTCTTGTTAACGTTAATTGTGAGCACCTGTGGCGGTGCCCTTTTAAGAAGCCTGGAGTCGGCTTCTCAGAAGATGGGAGTTTTTTCTCCTTACCTCTCGACCACGGCCGGGTCTTGATTTTATCTCGTGTTTTGCCGCTATTTTAGTATTCCTTATATGTATTTAAATAAAGTTATTGGTTATTTTGGGAAACCTTGATGTCGGCATCGCTTATGTTTGCGGGGGCTTGAGAGCAACCGTAACAACGTGCTTGTGTTTAGGGTTGGGGTTAGGGTTAGGTGTGTGTGTGTGTGTATGTGCATTACTGTGTGTACGTGCTTGTGTTTAGGGTTGGGGTTAGGGTTAGGTGTGTGTGTGTGTGTATGTGCATTACTGTGTGTACGTGCTTGTGTTTAGGGTTGGGGTTAGGGTTAGGTGTGTGTGTGTGTGTGTGTGTATGTGCATTACTGTGTGTACGTGCTTGTGTTTAGGGTTGGGGTTAGGGTTAGGAGTGTGTGTGTGTGTATGTGCATTACTGTGTGTACGTGCTTGTGTTTAGGGTTGGGGTTAGGGTTAGGAGTGTGTGTGTGTATGTGCATTACTGTGTGTACGTGCTTGTGTTTAGGGTTGGGGTTAGGGTTAGGTAAGTGTGTGTGTGTGTGTGTTTAGAGTTGGGGTTAGGGTTAGGTAAGTGTGTGTGTGTGTGTGTGTTTAGGGTTTGGGTTGGGGTTAGGTAAGTGTGTGTGTGTTTAGGGTTGGGGTTCAGTGAGTGTGTGTAGGTCTTTCCCTGCTCTGATTAAAGCTGAGGCGGTGTGTGTGTGTGTGTGTGTGTTTAGGGTTGGGGTTGTGGTTAGGGTTAGGTGTGTGTGTATGCGTGTTCAGGTCTTTCCCTGCTCTGATTAAAGCTGAAGCGGTGTGTGTGTGTGTGTGTGTGTGTGTGTGTGTGTGTGTGTGTGCATGTTCAGGCCCGGCAGGAGAAGCGGCCCTTCGCGTCGCTCTGGCTGTCCCAGGACGCGGGCGCAGCGGTGCAGGACCTGAAGTGGAACCCGGGGCAGGCCTCCGTCCTGGCCGCCTGCCTGTCTGACGGCAGCATGCTGGTGCTGGAGGTGACGGACAGCGCCACCGTGCAGGCCCAGCTGCCTGCGTCTGCGGGGATAACCTGCGGTGAGTCTCCGCCCCTCTGCATGACTCCTCCCACTGTGGGCGGGCCCTGGGTGGTGGGTCCCCACCCCTCTGCCTGACTCCTCCCACTGTGGGCGGGCTCTGAGTGGTGGGTCCCCACCCCTCTGCCTGACTCCTCCCACTGTGGACGGGTCCCTGCCCCTCTGTCTGACTCCTCCCACTGTGGGTGGACCCAGCCTGGGCGGTGAGTCCCCACCCCTCTGCCTGACTCCTCCCACTGTGGGCGGGCCCTGAGTGGTGGGTCCCCACCCCTCTGCCTGACTCCTCCCACTGTGGACGGGTCCCTGCCCCTCTGCCTCACTCCTCCCACTATGGGCAGGCACTGGGTGGTGGGTCCCTGACTCCTCCCACCTCAATGTCTACTTGATACGATTTCCATGTAAATATTTTAATGATGGTGGAATGAAATGAAAGATGAGTTGGGGAAAAACTCTTAATATAATAATTGATGTCTGTTTTTTTTTCTTTTTGGAATAGTGTGCTGGAGTCCAAAGGGTAAACAGGTTGCTGCAGGAAAGCAGAATGCCACCGTCATCCAATATACTCCTGTAAGTCTGCACCATCACCAACACCAGTACCTACCATAACCATCAACACCAGACCAGTACCTACACAAACCTTCAACACCAGACCAGTACCCACAGTAACCATCAACACTAGACCAGTACCCACAGTAACCTTCAACACCAGACCAGTACCCACAGTAACCATCAACACCAGACCAGTACCCACACTAACCTTCAACACCAGACCAGTATCTACACTAACCTTCAACACCAGACCAGTACCCACAGTAACCATCAACACCTGACCAGTACCCACAGTAACCATCAACACCAGACCAGTACCCACAGTAACCATCAACACCAGACCAGTACCCACAGTAACCATCAACACCAGACCAGTACCCACACTAACCTTCAACACCAGACCAGTACCCACAGTAACCATCAACACCAGACCAGTACCCACAGTAACCATCAACACCAGACCAGTACCCACACTAACCTTCAACACCAGACCAGTATCTGCACTAACCTTCAACACCAGACCAGTATCTGCACTAACCTTCAACACCAGACCAATACCTAGAGTAACCATGAACACCAGACCTGAATGTCATTTGTTATTTAACACACTCTATGTATTTGTCTGATACCTACAGTAACACACTGAATATTATTTAACACACTATGTTTTTGTCTGATACCTACAGTAACACACTGAATATTATTTAACACACTATGTTTTTGTCTGATACCTACAGTAACACACTGAATATTATTTAACACACTATGTTTTTGTCTGATACCTACAGTAACACACTGGATATTATTTAACACACTATGTTTTTGTCTGATACCTACAGTAACACACTGAATATTATTTAACACACTATGTTTTTGTCTGATACCTACAGTAACACACTGAATATTATTTAACACACTATGTTTTTGTCTGATACCTACAGTAACACACGGAATATTATTTAACACACACTTGGCGTTACGTGTTAATACATAAAGAAAGACAGAAATAAACAAATATTGTGTGTTTATCCACATGCTGTTTATATTTCTAATGGGCTTAGTATTTATAATTTCTCATGGTGTAAAGATGTGTCCTACATTGGACATTTGAAGTATAAAGGCGGCGTTTTAAGGGTCAGATCACGGTCACGGTGAGTTTTGGATTTTTGGTCATTTGTCGTTTTGTCTCTGTTCCACTCTCATCGTCTGCAGGCCCTGCAGGAAAAGAAAGTCATTCCCTGCCCTCCGTTCTACACCTCCGACAACTCCGTCAAAGGTAAACGGCTGCCTCTCTGTCTGTCTCTTCTTCTGTCTGTCTGTCTGCAGCCCCAGATGTGGCCAGTATGGGGAATAGGTTTATGCATGTTTTGGATAATGATGTGTTGAACAAAGAAGACCTAAAGAAAACAGTTCACTTTTTTTAGATTTAGATTTCTTTTCTGTGCATTAGTGTTCTTCCCGTATTAAGTAGAAGTAGAGCTCTGCACTTCTTTTCTCTTTGAATTTGGCAATTTCAAGCCCTTTGTGACTTTTGCTAACCATTTTGGTCGCACTTTTGGGTTGTGAGATAATTTGGTTCGTTAATGGGGTGAGCGGGCTATGAATCTGTAATGAACCCTCGTCTGTTGATATTTGGCCTTTTATTCACCCTGGCGTTCACACTGCTGCCTCTCACTCTCTCTCTCCCTCTTTCTCTCTCTCAAATTCCAATGTGCCTCATTTGCATGCCAAGTAAACTTGTGTTGCAAAAACAATGGGACATACAATATGACAATGACCCCTACAACCAGGAAAAAAAAAGTAACAACCCCCCCCCCCCATACTGGTATGATAGTATGGATAAACACATGCATACACACACACATACCCAGGTTACAAGATGCTTAGTTCGTAAAAAACAATTTACCAGACCAGACCAGACCAGTACCTGGTCTATTAATAACTATTAATAACGAACACTGATGATATTGTGTATAATACCACTATTTAGTCTCTCTCCCTCTCTCCCTCTCTCTCTCTCTCTCTCTCCCTCTCCCCCTCCCCCTCTCTCTCCACTCTCTCTTAGTGCTGGACGTGTTGTGGCTCAGTACCTTTGCCTTCGCCGTTGTCTACGCGGCAGGCGACGGCTCCCCAGAAACGCCCCCTGAACTGGTGGTGGTGTCACTTCCTGTGAGTACCCAGCAGCCCAGCATCACTCCGGTATCACCCATAATCCCTTGCTCCTTTGCAGGCAGCCCAAGTTGGGGTCCCAACCGGACATAGAATTTAGGGTGACATTTTGAAAACGACCTGACACTCTGCTAGCTCCTGTGTTCATGTAACAAGCTAAAATTAGCTAACAGACAGCTAGTTGCCTGCTAGATTTATATAGGCGGGTAGCTAGGCTACAAGCCAACACTCATGGCTATAGTGACAGATGCAAAGAACAAACCAGCTTGCTAATTATTGATAACATTAACCAGCTAGAAATCTCGCTAGCCAAATCCCATCAGCAACTAGCTGGGTAACACTCATTATTTTGCTGTTGAGTAAACGCTAAGGGGACGTGTTGCCCCATATTACCTTTTCTGTCCCTTTGTGCCACCCCCCACCCCCCAATGGTACCCCTCCTCTGTAAACACCCCTATGTTAGCTGTCGTGTCAAAACCAAATATTGTGCTAATGATTGAGTGCCATTGTCTAACATCAGGGGTTTTACTATGAGCAGAAGAGTTAGCAGAAGAGTGGAGAGCTAGGGTGGAGAAGCCCCCTACCACGGAGCTGCTCCACCCTAGCTCCCCAGTGGTGGAACGAGCTCCCTGTTCCTCTACGAACCTCTCCCTCATTGCCCATCTTCCGCCGTGGCCTGAAGACTCGTCTCTTCAGACTATACCTGGACTAACTAACTACCACCGCTCTGCGGGGCACTCCTAGTCTGGGATCATTTTTATCACTTAAATCGCCCTCTTTCATGCTACACATGTACCTCCTGTGCCACTTTCATGCTACACATACCTCCATCCAGCACTTATTGTACCTTGTATCATTATTTTTATGTTGGAGCTTGTCTGCCTCCACATTTGACTTTGCATAGATTAGGTCAGAGTGATGTTTACTACGTGAACTGGACTTAATGTGTTCATAGCTACAAATAACTGTATTACTTGTATTGTATGTACCTTATTGGATCTGTGTTTTGTAGTTGTTCCAATGACCTTCGGTATGCACTTATTGTACGTCGCTTCGGATAAAAGCGTCTGCCTAATGTGATGTAACGAAGAGCGATCGAACCCGGGTTTATCGTCGGCTTTTCTCCGCTGCAGAAGAAGGACGAGAAGCGGCCCGAGATGTTCCTGAACTTTAATGACCCCGTGTACGGCAACAACATCGAGAGACAGCTCCACTACTTCCTCACTCACATAGAAGACTGGTGAGCTTTTACTGCACCCGTCCCGCTATTTACTGTACCCGTCCCACTGTTTACTGCACCCGTCCCGCTATTTACTGCACCCGTCCCGCTGTTTACTGCGCCCGTCCCGCTATTTACTGCACCCGTCCTGCTATTTACTGTACCCGTCCTGCTATTTACTACACCCGTCCCGCTATTTACTGCACCCGTCCCACTGTTTACTGCACCCGTCCCACTGTTTACTACACCCGTCCCGCTGTTTACTGTACCCGTCCCACTATTTACTACACCCGTCCTGCTATTTACTACACCCCTCCTGCTATTTACTACACCCGTTTGCTGCTTTTGCTGCTCTGCCACCCGTTTTCCTCATTTTTACATCCCCCGTTAAAAAACAAGCCATTGGAGTCCAAAACACAGTTCCCTCAAATTGCTGGAGTTAAAATGAGCAGCGAAACCCATTTCCTAGATAATTAGCATGTTAATGCAGATGTAGGGTTTGCGTTCCTCTTCTGTCCTGTTGGACATCATTGAAAATATTTACTAGCGGTGTGAATTATAGCGATGCGTGTCTTTTCGGGGGATAAAAAAAGGACTCACCTGTCACACAAAACACTGACTGTGTATATTTTCTGCAAACAGAAACCCGAGCTGCTGTTTAGCGAGTGAAATCAGCTTTCTGTTTCCCGAGGAAACCTGATTAACTTGTCCCAGTGCGAGGGTTGGCTTTTCAACAAACTGTTGACTAGCTTTTGTTTTTGTGTTTGCGTTTCGGTGTGCTTGAGATCCCGTGCCCCTGTAGTTGCTCTCTGACCCGGCCCGTGTGCTTCATTTTTACGCTTGTTTTGTTTCGCTCCCCAGGGACCTTGTTCTAGCGGCTTCCGCGGCTTCTATTGAGGTCAGCATCATCGCCAAGCAGGAGGACAAGGTGACTCGACCGCACAGGGACCGTTTCTGTTCTTACCGGGGGCGGGGGGGGAGCGGGGGGGTGGGGGAGGGGGGGGGTCTGCTTTTTAGACTTTGGTAACGTAATAACACTGAGAAAATAAACACTCACTAAGGGCATAAGGCACTGACTAAAATGTCGATTCGGAATGAACACTTGCAGACTCCGTTATGCTTTAAGTCAGCAGTAATGCTTTACCTAGGTTTGGACTCGTCGGTTCTGAAGCCTCCCTGTGATGAGGTTGTGTGTGTAGGTTCAGAAACGCGAGCGAGCGAGAATGTGCGCTAGAGAAGAGGGGACCTGGAGCGAGTGTGCGATAGCTTACCCCTTGTCTTTAGGCCTTCAGTCCTGAGTGTCCTGTACTGACAGGGAGGACCATAGTTTGTAACCTGCAGCAAGGTTCGACCCGAAATGTTTCATAAGCAGAAGAGACTGATCTGCTGCAGGTTACAAAGATAACAGCATAAAATATGGCATAACATAGTATGGCAGAACACAGCATAACAGCGTAGCATAACATAACACAGCATAACAGCATAACATAGCATAACATAGCATAATATAACACAGCTTAACATAGCATAATAAAGTAACATAACATAGCATGACAGAATAGCATAACATAGCATAATAGCATGACAGAATAGCATAACATAGCATAATAGCATAACATAACATAGCATGACAGAATAGCATAACATAGCATAATAGCGTAACATAACATAGCATGACAGAATAGCATAACATAGCATAATACCGTAACATAACATAGCATGACAGAATAGCATAACATAGCATAATAGCGTAACATAGCATAACATAGCATAGCATAACATAACATAATGACGAACAAGCCATTCAGCCCAGCAATGCTCAATGCCATTTTCAGTGTCCAGCACCGTATCAAGCCTGGTCTTGAAAGCCCCCAGAATTTCTGCCTCTACTGCATGACCTGGCAAGCTATTCCACGCAGTGACTACTCTCTGTGTGGAAAACATTCTTCCTAACTTCTGTGCCGAATTAACCTTTTGATAATGTCCATTTTTGCCCCTTCGTTCTACTAACACAACATGCAGGAGCCTATCCCAGCATGCATTGGGGCAAGAGGCAGGAACACAACCTGGACAGTTCACCAGTCCATTGCTGTGCACACTCAGCATTCACTCACATACTCATACCTATGGGAAATTAGAGTCTCCAGTTAGCCTAGCCTGCGTGTCTTTGGACGTGGAGAAACCGAGTACCGGAGGAACCCACGCGGACCGGGGAACTGCAGGCTCCAACAGAAAGCCCGCCACTGATGAACGGGACCTTGTTGCCGTGAGGCCGACTCGCCTTCGGTAAAATGCTAATGTGGTGTGGTGTTTGTGCGTGTGCCCTTCAGACGAACTGGGAGCTGTGGATCCTGGAGGACGCCAGCCGGGCGGAACTGCCCGTCACCTTGAACAACGACGACACGCTGCCACTAGGGGTCGCTGTGGACTTCACCTGCCAGGAGGAGATCTACATCTGTGAGTGCGCCCCCCCCTCCCCCCCACCCAACCCCCCGACTGCCCTGGCCGCTCAGAACCCGAAACTGCCATGCACTCCGACGGTTTGACGAGAGCCGTCGCCTCGATCCATTCCAGCAGGGGGCGCCGTGATCCGTTCATGTCTTTACTCGCCTTTGACTTTCAAGCTCTTTATAAACAGTTTTTTTTAAAACACTTTTCGATTATTGAAATGCCTTATTCCATTTTTAAGTTGGCCCCTCGGTAAATTGAGTGCGATTGCGTTTGGGATTTCACTGTGAGAGCTCAGCTGACGGAATTCGTGCCGCGCCCGGGATTTCCCCGAACCGCGTTCCCCCCGCGCTGACGGGCGTGGCCCATGTCACATGATTCCGACACGCGGGACTCGCCTCGCTTAGTCACGCGAACGGGTCGAAGCCGGTTCCTCTCTGTGCACAAACAGCCGAGCAGCTGCCCTCTTCTCGGCGGACGTCAACAGGGAGACCTGCAGTCCCGCGATCGACCAGCAGGGGTCACTAAGGCGTTATGAGGCAGGGTCTCCCCCGGCTGACTGAAGCCCTCCTGTCCCTGGCTGACACTAGAGCCAGCTGTGAATCTCCCTGTGGCACCACGCTCATTATACATGCAACAGCAGGAGATGAGTCAGCTACTTTCTCAGTAACCTAGGGCTGCATTGTGATATAACTCTGAATTTCAGTTTTTTGTGTCACACGTATTTTCAACTAAATTAATATCCCTTATTTGCCACTGTATAACACAATGGTGTATACAACGTCCCCAAGAACTTGCATCCTATACATAGGCTGTATAATAATAATAATAATTATTATTATTATTAAACATACATCCTAAAATAAGTGTAACTATTTTATATAATGTTTCTGAGAATATGAAATTAATAATTGACAACAGGTATCTCTTTCACCAGTTACAGGATAAGGAGCAAATACATATCTTTTAAAAATAAAAACTGCTTGCCCCTGTATTCTAAACATTATGGTAGAAAGGGCTGGCAGTCTGTTCAGTTTCAGTTTTGTTTAGTTTCCTTTCTCCAAATGTGAGACTTACCTGAGCAACCGTTGCAGTCAGGTCTGCCTGGCTGCTCGAGTCATGTCTTTTCATGGTAAGCAACATGAACTTATTTTATTGCTTGAAATGCAAACACGCAGAACAGACAAAAGCCTGTGTTGTGTGGACTGTTGACATTTTCTGGTCCAATTGTGTTTAACTTTCGAAAAGTATAGTGGGCTCCAATAGCAAGTAATTAAGTAACAACACTGTTGTGGGTTTAAAATACTTTTTCGCAGGAGCGGCACTACCTCTGGGTGCCATGGTAATATAAAATTTGTACAATCTATGGCAAGTGATACATCAACAGTAGTAGGCTCTTTAGAAAACAGAGCACACAATGTAAACATAATTATAACCTAATAAAAGACAAAAAATAAAATAGAATAAAATAGCTAAGGGGTCTCTTCTAATAATTTGTAAAAAGTGCCTGTGTAAACCACCACACAATTACACTTGGACCCTAGTGTTATAATATTACAATAAACTCCTTTTGCCCAGTGCTTGCTTTGTGTTCATTTAGGCGTACGCTCTGTCTCTTGCTTTGCATTTGGTGTTGTCTGTTGTCTGTTCCTGTCTGTCAGTGTACTTCATTGTTTTCATGGCACTTTAATCGCTGACACTGACTCATTCGCTTGAATTTTCGCTGCATAAGAACGTGTGCTAAATACCGAGATGTAGTTGTTATTAATCACCAGATGAGGAAGTGGTCTCCTGTTCAAGCTGAGTTTGAGTAAAAGGCTTCAGTTAGAAGCTGGTCTCTCCCATCCCGTCTCTAGTTTTTGACGCGGTGTCGTCTGGTTGTGTTTTATGCCGCTTATGTACACTTACCCTCTCAAGTATAGTGAAGGCTGTGTTTGTGTGTTTAATTGCGTGTTTGTTTGTGTGTTTGATTGCGTGTTTGCACATTTGTTTGCATGTATGCATGCTTGTTTGCGTGTTGGTATGTTGGTATGTTTGTGTGTTCGCATGTTTGTGTGTTTTTGTGTTTGTGTCTATATGTTTGTTAGTATGTTTGCGTATTTTTAAAAATGTTTATTTGCATGTTCGTGTTTGTGTGTTTGCGTTTATGTTTGTGTGTTTGTGTGTTCGTGCCTTTGTGGGCCAGTGTACGTGTTTGTTTGCATGTGTATTTGTGTGTGCGTTTGCATGTGTGTGCATTTGTGTGTGTGTTTCAGTGTTTGTTTGCATTTGTGTGCGTTTGTGTGTCTGTGTGTGTTTGCGTGTTTGTTTGCATGTGTGTGTGTGTGTGTGTGTGCGGGTTTGTGTGTCTGTGTGTGTTTGCGTGTTTGGTTGCATGTGTGTGTGTGTGCGTTTGTGTGTGTGTGCGTTAGTGTGTTTGTGTGTGGTTGTGAGTGTGTGTGAGTGTGTATGTGTGTGTGTGTGAGTGAGTGTGTTTGTGTTTGTATCTGTGTGTGTGTGTGTGTGTGTGTGTTTGTGTGTGTGTGTGTGTGTGTGTGTGAGTGTGTGTGTGAGTGAGTGTGTGAGTGAGTGTGTGTGTGAGTGTGTGAGTGTGTGAGTGTGTGTGAGTGTGTGTGTGTGTGTGTGTGTGTGTGTGTGTGTGTGTGTGTGTGTGTGTGTGTGTGTGTGTGTGTGAGTGTGTGTGAGTGTGTGTGTGTGTGTGTGTGTGTGTGTGTGTGTGTGTGTGTTCGCTCCTCCCACCGTACGACCACATCACGCCCGGCCCGTTTCTTTTCTCTGCTCTCCGCAGCGGACGAGAAGACGTTGCCCCCGGCGCCCACCCTGATGCTGCTGTCCACCGACGGCGTCCTGTGCCCCTTCTCCCTCCTCAACACCAACCCGGGCGCCAAGCAACTGTCCGCCGCACCGGTCGGCCTGGCCCTGGAGGGCGAGAGGCTGCCCTCTGCTGGTCAGTGCTGCGCACTGCGCCCCTGTGTCCGGATTCTGTGTCGCTCACTTTAAACTGGGCTGATTGGCTCCTGGGCACTTCTGAAACCTCAAACTGCGAGCTTCTCTGCTTCAGGTTAAGTGCACGAGAGCCGCAGCTAGCGATGCCAAATTGGGTTTAAAATTATTAGTGAGGGAAAAGTTGTTGGATGTAAATTAAAAAATGTTTTCTTTTATTTATTTATTTTACAAATACATTTACTGATCATTTTAGAGTTAAATGTGGAATATTCTGTGGAACAGAAAGATAGATTAATACTTTATGAATTCCGGGTTTTACTTTGCGACATGCAGTTGTAAAGGCAGATTAGCACTTGTAAACAGTGAATTAGCCTGTACTTTAGTGTATTGGGCTGTGTTCTTAAACGGTGTCATTTTCTCAGGGTCTGTTGTGGCTCCGCCCCCTGCGGCTGCTGTGGGCGTGGCCTCAGCTGTACGGCCGCCGCCCACCAGCACCCCGACGCCCGCCCCAGCGGCTCCGGCCGCAGCCGCCTCCGCCCCTGCCCCCGCCCCCGCCGCCGCTGCCTCTTTGGGCTTCTCTTTCAACGCCCCGCCCGCCGCCGCCTCCGGCCCCGGGGCCCCCGCCGGGCTCTCCCTGGGGTCCGCCGGGTTCTCCTTCTCCCCTGCCCCGGCCGCCAAACCCGCCGCGGAACCCCCCGCCGCCTCGGCCTTCTCCTTCAGCGCCCCGCCCGCCAAGCCCGCCGCGGAGAGCACGGCCGCCCCCGGCCCCGCCCCCGGCCTCGCCCCCCAGCGCCTCGCCGCCGCCTCCCCCGTCACCGTCTTGAAGGCCCCCGCCGAGCCGGCCACGCCCGCCGTGAAGGTCAACCTGAATGACAGGTGAGGCCCGAGAGCCCTGGGACCCCTGCACCTCCTCTGCGCCTCCTCTGGGAGTCTCCCCCCTGCACCTCCTCTGGGAGTCTCCCCCCTGCACCTCCTCTGGGAGTCTCTCCCCCTGAACCTCCTCTGGGGGTCTTCGCTCCTGCACCTCCTCTGGGAGTTTCCACCCTTTACCTTTTTTTTTTTGTCTCACCTCCTTGTGAGTCCTGGTGCAGTCTAGATCAAAGTCTTCACCGACTTTGCAAAACCGCTAGGGAACGCTGGGGTATATTTGTGGCAGCCATTTTGAGTCTGTAGTTTGTGCTTCCTGTCCGGCTCACGCAGCCCGTTTCTCTCGCCCCCCCCATCCAGGTTTTCGGCGGACGAGACGCTCAGGTGACCGGCTCAGCAGTTCTCCTTGAGCGCCGCCACCTCCGCCCAAACCCGCTTCCCTGCCCCAGGGCAGTCACCCTCTGCCCAGCACCAGCAAGCCCGCCTCCGCTCCAGGTCAGAGTCTGAGCTTACCTGCTGCAGGTGAGAGTCTCAGCTTACCTGCTCCAGGTGAGAGTCTCAGCTTACCTGCTGCAGGTGAGAGTCTGAGCTTACCTGCTCCAGGTGAGAGTCTCAGCTTACCTGCTCCAGGTGAGAGTCTGAGCTTACCTGCTGCAGGTGAGAGTCTCAGCTTACCTGCTGCAGGTGAGAGTCTCAGCTTACCTGCTCCAGGTGAGAGTCTCAGCGTACCTGCTCCAGGTGAGAGTCTGAGCTTACCTGCTCCAGGTGAGAGTCTCAGCGTACCTGCTCCAGGTGAGAGTCTCAGCGTACCTGCTCCAGGTGAGAGTCTCAGCGTACCTGCTCCAGGTGAGAGTCTGAGCTTACCTGCTCCAGGTGAGAGTCTGAGCGTACCTGCTCCAGGTGAGAGTCTGAGCTTACCTGCTCCAGGTGAGAGTCTCAGCTTACCTGCTGCAGGTGAGAGTCTGAGCTTACCTGCTCCAGGTAGGAGACTGAGCTTACCTGCTCCAGGTGAGAGTCTCAGCGTACCTGCTCCAGGTGAGAGTCTCAGCGTACCTGCTGCAGGTGAGAGTCTGAGCTTACCTGCTCCAGGTGAGAGTCTGAGCGTACCTGCTCCAGGTGAGAGTCTGAGCGTACCTGCTGCAGGTGAGAGTCTCAGCTTACCTGCTGCAGGTGAGAGTCTCAGCTTACCTGCTCCAGGTGAGAGTCCTAGCGGACCTCCTTCAGGTAAATGTCCCAGAGTAGCCGCTCATAACGACACCAAGACTGATTCATCAAACAGGATAATTGCTATTGTGCTGTGTGTTCATTGCATGATAAATAAGCAAATAAATCCCTTTTAATTTAAAAGAATTTGAAGGGACATGTTGACCCAGTTAGTAACTGTGTCTTGGTGACACTCTTGGTAATTTACTGGTTGTATGTAATGCCTTTACACAGCACTTTTAAATGAAGACCTGAGGCCTGTAGTATATGCCAGTGGCCACGATTGTCCTGCAACTCTAACTCTCGCTGTTTGGATGAGGTCTCGTCAGGCGTTTTAGGGTTCCTCTCCCTGTCTCCCGCTCCCCAGCTCGAACTGCGCAGTCCAGCTCCGCCCCCTCAGCTGGGAGGACGGCCCCACCCACTCAGGCTCCCGCCGGTACCCCTGCTAGCCAGGTGAGCTCCCCCCCCCTCCCCGAAAAACGCACGCCTGGTGGTGGGGCTGCATCCGGCTGCGCGTGAGCAGCGGGCAAACGCACTCGGGCAGCAGTGTAGTGTAAGGGTGAGGGAACTGGGCTCGGTCACCCGGAGGTTGCGGGTTTAATTCCTGGTTGTCGCGGTGTTGTTGTGTCCTTGAGCAAAGATGTTGCTTTACGTAAAATATTCAGCTGTATAAATGGATTGTGTGATTTGCTTTTGTTAAGAGGGTCTGTTAACTATGAACGTAAAAAATGTAAACGGAAATATTATTGGTCTTGGCGCCCTCTTGTGTTCAGAGGCTGTCAGTGCTTCTCCCAGTATGGCTCTTGAAATATAATAAGGGTAGTGATGGTATTTTATCTAGCAAGTTGTGATTCTAAGTGTAGAGTCAGCATCAGCTGCTAGTACCATCAGCACATGTGGATTTAACACACACACACACACACACACACTCACACTCACATACACAGACGCATACATGCAGGCAGACACCATTAATATGGAAATTTTGGTGGAGGCAAATTTACGCGAAGTTTGTTTCCTCTTGAAAGACCACTGAAGCAGTGTGTTAACCGTTAGGCCCGCCCATGGGGTTGTAATGTTGGGTTGGCTTGTGTGACACCGTCTCCAGGCAGCGCTGTCAATCAAGGCTCTGGAGAGGCAGCTGCAGCAGAGGAAGGAAGTAGATCCCGTCATGGTCGGCATCTTGGAGGAAGTGAGTCTGTCTGCCTGTCTGTCTGTCACACTGTCTCTTTCACACTCGTGAAAGCTCCTCATCTTCCACAGCCACGCTCCACACTTCCACAGCTACGCTCCACACTTCCACAATTACGCTCCACACTTCCACAGTTACACTCCACACTTCCACAGCTACGCTCCACACTTCCACAGTTACGCTCCACACTTCCACAGCTACGCTCCACACTTCCACAGTTACTCTCCACACTTCCACAGCTACGCTCCACACTTCCACAGTTACTCTCCACACTTCCACAGCTACGCTCCACACTTCCACAGCTACGCTCCACACTTTCACAGCTACACTCCACACTTCCACAGCTACGCTCCGCACTTCCACAGCTACTCTCCACACTTCCACAGCTACTCTCCACACTTCCACAGTTACACTCCACACTTCCACAGTTACTCTCCACACTTCCACAGTTACTCTCCACACTTCCACAGCTACGCTCCACATTTCCACAGCTACGCTCCACACTTTCACAGTTACTCTCCACACTTCCACAGTTACTCTCCACACTTCCACAGCTACTCTCCACACTTCCACAGTTACACTCCACACTTCCACAGTTACTCTCCACACTTCCACAGTTACTCTCCACACTTCCACAGCTACGCTCCACATTTCCACAGCTACGCTCCACACTTTCACAGTTACTCTCCACACTTCCACAGTTACTCTCCACACTTCCACAGCTACGCTCCGCACTTCCACAGCTACGCTCCGCACTTCCACAGCTACGCTCCACACTTCCACAGCTACGCTCTGCACTTCCACAGCCACGCTCCGCACTTCCACACTTCCACAGCTACGCTCCACACTTCCACAGTTACTCTCCACACTTTGATGGGAGGTTGATGGGAGGTTGGCCGGAGGTTGGTGGAAGGTTCCAGGTGCCGGTGTAAAGCCTTGGTTCGGCTCTGTTGTCCCATCCCAGATCGCCCACTTCCAGAAGGAGCTGGACGACCTGAAGGCGCGCAGCGACAAGGCCGACTTCAGGGTGGGGACGAGCGAGGAGATGCAGGGGCTCCGGACGGCGTCCGACGACCTGCACGGCTTCGCCCTGGAGATCAAGGAGACCACGGAGGTGACGGTTACCTCTGGAGTGCGAGAGGAGCTGAATGTGTGTCTGCTTGAGAAGGACGCCTCAGTTAACCCTGTGTGTGTGTGTGTGTGTGTGTTCCAGTCTCTCCATGGAGATATCAGCTCTCTGAAGACCACCCTGCTGGAGGGCTTTGCCGGTGCAGAAGATGCTAAATCGCAGAGCGAGCTGAACAAAGATCGGGGATACCTGCAGCTTCTGTATAAGAAACCCCTGGACCCCCGCAGTGAGGACCAGCTCAAGGTGAACCCCGTCTGCCACAGAACCTTCCACCCGTGTCTGTCACAATAACCCAGCAGTACAGCTATGAGGTCACCCGCTTCACTCTAACCCAGCAGTACAGCTATGAGCTCACCCGCTTCACAGTAACCCAGCAGTACAGCTATGAGCTCACCCACGTCACTCTAACCCAGCAGTACAGCTATGAGGTCATCCGCTTCACTGTAACCCAGCAGTGCAGCTATGAGCTCACCTGCTTCACTGTAACCCAGCAGTACAGCTATGAGCTCACCTGCTTCACTGTAACCCAGCAGTACAGCTATGAGCTCACCTGCTTCACTGTAACCCAGCAGTACAGCTATAAGCTCACTTGCTTCACAGTAACACAGCAGTACAGCTATGAGCTCACCTGCTTCACAGTAACCCAGCAGTACAGCTATGAGCTCACCCATGCTTCACAGTAACCCAGCAGTACAGCTATAGTCACCCTGCTTCACGTAAACCAGCAGTACAGCTATGAGCTCACCTGCTTCAGTAACCCAGCAGTACAGCTATGAGCTCACCCATGTTACTGTAACCCAGCAGTACAGCTATGAGCTCACCTGCTTCACAGTAACCCAGCAGTACAGCTATGAGCTCACCCATGTTACTGTAACCCAGCAGTACAGCTATGAGCTCACCTGCTTCACTGTAACCCAGCAGTACAGCTATGAGCTCACCCATGTTACTGTAACCCAGCAGTACAGCTATGAGCTCACCTGCTTCACTGTAACCCAGCAGTACAGCTATGAGCTCACCTCCTCACTGTAACCCAGCAGTGCAGCTATGAGCTCACCCGCTTCACAGTAACGGGCACTGGGACAAAAGCTGCCCTGTGTTTAGCTTATCATTAGTGCAGAAGCTTAGAATTTGGGGTACGCCCGCCCTGAGGACGCCCCTGAATCGGCACTGGGAGGTACATGAGATGAGTGTGCAGAAGCACAATGTACGATGGCCAAACACAGCCTTTGTACGCAGTTTAGACGCACCAAGTCCCCAGGCTGCAGAAGCTACTGGGTAAAAGGTCTAGGAGAGTTATGTCAGATGTTGCAGCGATCCCCAGTTGAAAGATGGGCGTGGCCTCTGGGTCCCTGTGTCTGCTGGTCTTGCGGGGTGTCCTCTCTCGGAGGGGCTGAGGCGATGAACGCACGCTCCGCGTCTCTCTGGAACAGGAGATACGCCGGCTCTACCAGTACGTGAAGTTCGCGGTGGAGGACGTCAACGACGTGCTGGACTTGGAGTGGGAGAAACATCTGGAGAAAAAGAAGAAGCAGCGGTGAGAGAGATGGGCGCTGGGTGACGAGTGAAGCTGAAGTGTATTGAGGACTGAATGAAGTGTGCTGAGAGTTGAATAAAGTGAATTAAGAGTTGAATGAAGTGCACTTTGAGGTGAATGAAGTGAATTGAGTCAAATTAAGTGAATCGAGTCGAATGAAGTGAATTGAGTCAAATTAAGTGAATCGAGTCGAATGAAGTGAATCGAGTTGAATGAAGTGAATCAAGTTGAATTGAGTGTATTGAGATTTGATTGAAGTGAATTGAGAGTTGAATGAAGTGAATTGAGAGTTGAATGAAGTGAACTGAGAGTTGAATGCAGTGAATTGAGTTGAATAAAGTTAATGGAGAGTTAAAGTGAACTGAGAGTTTAATGAGAGTTGAATGCAGTGCATTGAGTTGAGTGAAGTTAATGGAGCGTTGAAGTGAACTGAGAGTTGAGTGCAGTATTGCGGGTTTTCCCGCTCTCTCTCCCTCAGGCACCTGATCGTGCCGGAGCGGGAGGCCCTGTTCACGGCCCTGTCCAATCACCTGGACATCATCCGCCAGCAGGAGCACAAGCTGGAGGTGCTGGTGAAGACGCTGCAGTCCATGCGTCTCTACGGCTCCGCCTCCTCCTGGGCCACGCCCACCCGCCCGTCGCCCGCGCCAACGCCCACGCAGCAGGGGTACGAGACCAGAGCAGGACAGACTGTCAGAACAGCACTGGGGTACAGCTTTGGGGAACAGCACTGGGGAACAGCAGTACTAATGTAGGACAGACTGTCAGCTTTGGGGAACAGCGCTGGGTAGAACTATCTAGGACAGACGGCAGCATGGGGACGCAGTACCCATAGGGAAGACTGTCGTTTGGGGACACTGGGAAAGCAGGGAGATACCTGGGAGATGTGCTGTTACTGTAGTCCTGAAGGGGAGATGTGCTTTTACTGTAGTCCTGTAGGGGAGATGTGCTGTTACTGTAGTCCTGTAGGGGAGATGTGCTGTTACTGTAGTCCTGGGAGATGTGCTGATACTGTAGTCCTGTGGGGGAGACATGCTGTTACTGTAGTCCTGTAGGGGAGATGTGCTTTCACTGTAGTCCTGGGAGATGTGCTGTTACTGTAGTCCTGTAGGGGAGATGTGCTTTTACTGTAGTCTTGTAGGGGAAATGTGCTGTTACTGTAGTTCTGGGAGATGTGCTGTTACTGTAGTCCTGAAGGGGAGATGTGCTGTTACTGTAGCTGTAGGGAGTTGGACTTTACTGTAGCCTGAGAGGGCTGTTCTGTGGCAGTTGGACAGTGAACGGAGACCCTGAGAAAGCTTACTGCAAGCAGCCTTGAGGCGCAAACCCCGCATCCAGGGACGGTCCTTCAGAACCCTGCATGCACACCTGTTCCCTTACACATGCATGCAGACCGTGTGTGTGTGTGTGTGTGTGTGTGTGTGTGTGTGTGTGTGTGTGTGTGTGAGTGTGAGTGTGAGTGTGATGGAGGTGTGAGTGTGAGTGTGGTGTGAGTGTGGTGTGAGTGTGGGGTGAGTGTCGTGTGTGTCGTGTGTGGTGTGAGTGTGAGTGTGTGTGAGTGTGTGTGAGTGTGTGTGAGTGTGTGTGTGAGTGTGAGTGTGTGTGAGAGTGTGTGTGTCCGTGTGCATGTGTGTCTTCAGTGAGCTGATATCTCCATGGGACTGGAACGCAGACACATTTTGCGCTCACACCCCTGTTTGTTGGAGCACTCGTGCATGTACCCACAGTTGCATGCTCATTTGCGGGCAGGCCTTCCCTCTGGCGCCGGTGTGTCTGTGTGAGAGTGCCCCCTCCTGTGCTGTTGGAGCACGTTCAGTGTTGGTAATTCAGCAGCTGAGTTCAGTTCTCTGTGTGGATCTGCTGGACATATCCGCAGTGTAATGTGAAGTGTCTCATCTCTTTCAGCCAAGATGTCTCCCAGCAAGCAGTCTCAGCTGAGGAACTTCCTGTCCAAGAGACAGACCCCTCCGGTCCGCTCCACTGCCCCAGGTGCCGCCCACTGCCGTGGCCCCACCCCCTGCCCAGTTCCACCCCTTTCCACACCCTCAATCTCGCTCACAACCCCGCCCCATGCTCCTGCCTCCTGCCCCACCCAAGATCTCACCCTCTGCTTCTCTTATTTTATCTCACTCATTTACTCTTCAGTTTCTGCACATTTCTAGAAAATCATTCAATTTCGGCAGTTACGATTTTAATAGAGTTCCTTTTTTTAAAAAAAATGTTTCAATCATCTCACACCCTTAAAATTCTATTTTTAAAGACTATTAAAACATCCATAGAAGTGATCCTGGAACTTACTACACTTGTCCTAAAGATACAGCGAAATAAATGTTGGAAAACGTGTCCCTTACGCTAGTAGAAACGGTGCAAAGCTACCATTAGGGTTGCTTTTTAGATCTGTGGAGCTCACAGTGGGCGGGTTTCGCTGAGTGATTGACGCGTGTGGCCCCGCCCCCCTCACAGCGAACCTGTCCAGGTCGGCCTTCCTGTCGCCCACGTACTACGAGGACCTGGACGACGTCAGCTCCGCCTCCTCCCTGTCGCAGGCCCTCGACGGCGAAGGCGTGGTCCTGGCGGAGCAGGAGGTGGGGGGGGAGGAGGTGGGGGAGGAGGAGCCGGCCCCGCCCCCCGTCCCCGCCCTGGCCGTGCCGCGACACCCCGCCGTCGTCCGCACCTCCTCCGTCCAGCCCGGATTCGGGGTGCCCTCCGCCCTCTTCAGCAAAGTGGGCCCCGGCCTGGGGCCCGCCGTCTCCCCCGGTGAGATAGGGGGCGCTGTGGGCCCTGTAAATCGGCCCTTTACATCAGCACAGCACCGGACTGGCAGGAGCCACACAGGGAGGGGGGGGAGGAGCTTTATGGAGGTGTTTTTGTAGCCGAAGTCACAAATCTGTTGTCTTTGCTCTAGTACAAGTTTGCAGCTGTTCTTGCATGTGTTCTCATATTAATGTTCAGGTTTGTGAAACCATTCGTGAGATGCATCGCAACGGAATTATTTTTGCTCCAGCCGTAGAGAGACAGAACCTCTAGCCCTTCGAAGGAGTTCTGAATCAAAATTTCCATGGGTGTGATTTGCAGAGACCCTTTAGCACATGCACAAAATTTTTTTTTGGAGCAGTCTCAAAACTAACAACACAACCCAGCGATTGGGGCGAAACAAATACCGTGATCAATAATTGGCTACATCGACCGTTATTGCAGTCAATATTTATTGTTGCGATTTATCGTTGCGATTTAACGTGATCTCACGCGTTAAAGGGTTAATGGCGACGCCCATCCGCTTACACTCTGCAGCCTGCGGAGCTGCCGCCGGTGACCAGCCGGATTCATAAGCCAGCGAGCGTTCTTTGGCACGGCAGAACTCTCTTTGGACGTGTCGGGGCCTGATGATGCGTTACTGTCGCGCCCGTTTTGTAGTTCAGGAACACTCGCTCTCGGTGAACGGCGAGTCTTACGCAGTTTTATTGTTTTTTTTTTGGCGGTTTAGTTCTGGGCGGTAAGATCAGCGTCTCCGGGGCGGACAGCACGGCCTTCGCCACGAAGACGGTGAAGCACGGCGCCCCCCCCGCCGAGAGGGCCCCGCCCGCCGCCGTGTCCGCGCAGCAGGCCGCCGCCACCGCCGCCCTCCGCAGGCAGATGGCCAATCAGAAGCCAGGTAGGAGCGCGGTTCATTTGAACCACACCTGGGATTGGTCACATGCTTTATCAGCCACATCTTTATTTATTTATTTATTTATTTATTTATTTATTTATTTATTTATTTATTTATTTATTTATTTATTTTTATTTTATTTTATTTATTTTACAGTCCTGTTTCATGTCTTCTGGGTAATGAAGTGGGCTTTACTGACGATGTCTAAGTGCTTTCTGAAGATGTTTTAAGATACTTTTAAGAAGATGGCGTACTGACTGCCAATATCGGTAGCACGCTTGAGTCGTGATTTGGTGCGACGTCTTCGCAACGCTGGCGCCTGTGGCCACTTTCTTCACGGAAAGGAACGTGCATACTTCATGTTCTCAATTTAAATAGTTTAGTGTTGTCATGACGATTAGCAGTGTCATTACTTCTTATTTTGCTCCACACAAAAGGAAGAAAAAAAGCATTTGGTGATAAAATAAACACTTTTCCGCAGGTCTAAACACTAATATATATATATATATACACTCTCATGCACACACTCTCACACACACACACATGCATGCACTCTCACAGAAACACGCATAAGCACGTCCACACACACGCACACATACACAGACACACACACACACACATCTATACCTGGATTCCAGGCTATATTCCTTCATCTATATACCATCCTGCCATTCAGTGAGAAATATCTCAAACCTGCTGCCGGAAAAGTTCAGACCCAATATTTAGACTAAATTAAAAAATTTAAAAAGTGCTGCTCATATGTAGTTTTTTTTCTTCTGTGCCTTGAATTTGCACAAAGGCGTAATTTCTGCTCCAGCGAAGCTGTGCTGTCCTCGCAAACAGCCGGTTTACCGAACGCAAATTATTCATGTCGGGTTGAATAAAAATGCTTTTATTTATTTATTTATAATTTTTTTTTTTTTTTAAGTGCTGCAGTTTAGCAGATTTTCTTCTCCGGTAGTCTGGCCCCTCCCTGCTTTATGCAAATGAGAGGAAAGGTGGCTTGTGATATGCAAATGAGTTCACGACACGTGCGATTTGTCTCGCCTCCCTGGAGAAGTCTGCGCTCGTTATTCCAGGGCGATTAAGAAGCCATTAAAGCGCCTTTAAAGGGCCGTCCGTCACGCAGCGGGCGACGCCCTCGGCCGGGGTACATTTCGGAAGGCCCGTGGCTTTGGGTCTCTCTCTTCTTCGGAGCGCGCTCTTCCCCCTCTGGGGGAGTTACCGCACTTTGACCCCTGACCTTCGCGCTTGCGGCTGTACTGTATGCCGCTCTGGATGGGAGCGTCCGCTGAACGGCGGTAAGGTGAAGCTCGTGCGGCGGGTCCTTAGCGGCCGTGGATACGAGTGCTGCTTCACGTTTGGCGCCCCCCTCTCCTCCCACGGGTGCGGTGGGGTAGCACGGTCCTTCGAATTTTGACTACTTTAGCCCTCCAGGCCCCGAGAGGCTAGCAGTTATCATCTGCGAGAGACTCTGAGCGGTGTTAAACTACATCTCCCATAGTGCTCTGCGCACCGTAGGGTAGTGGTTGGGGAACCGGGCTTGCTGCTGTAAGGTCGTAGGTCAGGCACCGCTGTTTTACCCCCTGAGCGAGTTGCTCAACCTGCATCGATTCAATAAAATATCCCACTGTGTGAACGGATTGTGTGTAAAAGTGGGCTGGTATGCTAAATTGCCTGTTGTAAATGTAAAATACTGACTGCTAAAATTTGAAGAGTGCAAGCTGTGGTGGTGGGGCGGAGGGGTGGTGTCACAGTAGCAACTGAAGAGGCCATTTGGGGAATAAAACTGGGGCGGGGTGGGGGTCAGTGACTTCTACATATTTGGGTGTCCCCGAAGGAAACAACCCATTTTGATTCCTTCTTAGCTGTGCCTGTGAAATATTACACTGTAGCCACCAGGGGGAGCCAGTCAGTTCCACAATGTGAGGGGTGTGCGTCATTACTGCCCACAGTCCCAGTGTTTCAGTACGTGCTTTTTGCAGCATTACCACCAACACATGCATTCAACACAGCTACAGGCTCCTCCAATGAAAATGCTGATGGAAAAACATCTTCATTTGAGCAAAACAGCCTGTGGACTGAATGTGTTTTACTGTGGAGTTCTGCGTAGGCTATGGCACATTTTCTATGGGGAGGAGGAGGTAATCACACCCTGGTCTAGTCATGAGCTTCTGACCAGCAGACAAAAGCTAATAAGACGTTCAAGGTTGTGGCTGCACCTCTGTCTACCACAGAATCTCATGTGATGTCGACCTGGTTTTGGTTGTGGTGACGTATGATGTAAGCGCAGGTTTGGTTTGTTGTGATGTGTGATGTCACGGGGCATCACGTGACCTCCCTCTCCTTACTCTTACCCTGTTTCAGGTCCGGCGGTCAGCGCCTCCTTGACCGAGTCCACCCTGAAGACCGTGCCCCAGGTGGTGAACGTGCAGGAGCTGAAGGAGAAGGCCCCCCCCATGCCTGTTTCCACGGTGAACAGGTGAGTCATCCATTGCCGTGGCAATAAGGTAGGTCCGCCCATTTGGGTTTACCTTGTTGTGAAGACGGTTTCATACAAGACATTAAATATCTTAAATTTCTTCATATTCCACCGCTACTCCTGCTAAGAGTTAGTTTGCATTGGGGGAAAAAAAGGCACAGATTTATGCTTTATTTTGAAACATTTTTTTTGTTGCAATAAGTGAATAATTTTCTTTGGTTGCGGGGGAGCCTGTGTTCATTTCTCAGGGTTCCCTGCACGATAACCTACCGTAAATAAAGACAACCAAAATGATTTCAGCGTAAAGCTTTCTCTGATTTTTCTGTCCCGCTCACCGCGTAGGATCCCTGAAGCTTAAAGCAGGTCACAGGCGTGTGACCTGATTGGTTCAGTCCAGGCCTTTGTTTTTCAGGAGCAAATTACTCAAGTACACCCACTCCTGTGTAAAAGACTCCACCAATAACACACTGGGGGAAATTTTTAGAAAACCCAGTGAAACGCAAATTACTCAAATACACCCACTCTCGTGTGAAAGCGAAACGCAGCCGATTTGCATAAACGTTTGAGTTCGACGCCGCCCCCTCGCCTCCCCTCGCCTCCCCTCCCCGTCTGCGCTGGGCTCCCATTCGCCGGCTTCTCCAGCGCAAACGGGGTCGCCGCGGCGTCCGTCTGGCCTGGCCCGGCCCGGAAACCGGTTCGGCCAATGGGGTGAGGACGGAGGCGGGGCTTCCTGGAGGGGGCTCAAAAGCAGCCGTGACCCGCCCGGAAGGGTCCGGTGCGCCCCGAGAGCTCTTCCCGGGAACGCCGCGGATCCGTTAGCGCGGCGCGTTAGTCCGCCATCCCGCCGTCCCGCTTAACGCCGGATTTATCCAGAGCATCGCGCGCTCTGTGACCTCATTACAACAAACGCAATACCGCGGGATAATGCGTCTGTGCAAGGGAGCTAAATTAAATCGGTCTTTATCAGAGCACTGGACAGTTTTTAAATCCTTTTTGTCCTCAAAATATCGCTGTCTGTCGAGGGAGGCTATTAGCCGCTGTCTGCGTTTAAAGGCTGGTCTGATCTCACCAGAAGATAATTGCTTTGGCTCGAAACCGCAAAACATAGTTATTTATTCATTATTTGTTTTTGTTTTCAGAATATATTTACTAGTATTCATTATTAAGTCTGGCTACAGGGGACGCTGGCAAACAGTGGATAAGTGTTCGGGATATCGCCCCAGTGACCTGAAGGTTTTGAGTTTGAATCCCAGCCCGAGGACCAGTAGTGCCAGGAGGTTTTGAATTTGTATCCCAGTCTGAAGAAGTGCAAGTCCTGAAGGTTTTCAGTTTGAATCCCAGTCTGTGGAAGAAAAAGGTTAGAAGGTTTTGAGTTTGAATCCCAGTCTGAAGAACGGAAAGGTCAGAAGGCTTTGAGTTTGAATCCCAGTCTGAGGAAGAGAAAGGTTAGAAGGTTTTGAGTTTGAATCCCAGTCTGAAGAACGGAAAGGTCAGAAGGTTTTGAGTTTGAATCCCAGTCTGAGGAAGAGAAAGGTCAGAAGGTTTTGAGTTTGAATCCCAGTCTGAGGAAGAGAAAGGTCAGAAGGTTTTGAGTTTGAATCCCAGTCTGAAGAACGGCAAGGTCAGAAGGCTTTGAGTTTGAATCCCAGTCTGAAGAACGGAAAGGTCAGAAGGCTTTGAGTTTGAATCCCAGTCTGAAGAATGGAAAGGTCAGAGAGTTTTGAGTTTGAATCCCAGTCTGAGGAAGAGAAAGGTTAGAAGGTTTTGAGTTTGAATCCCAGTCTGAAGAACGGAAAGGTCAGAAGGCTTTGAGTTTGAATCCCAGTCATAGGAACGGAAAGGTCAGAAGGCTTTGAGGTGGGATCCCATTCCGAAGAAAAGAAAGCCAGAAGGTTCTGAGCTCAAACGCCTGACTGAGGACCATGACGGCCTTTCTGCCGCAGTAGTTCCCGCCGGTTCCCTGCTTTTCAAAATAAAAAAGGCGTCCGTGGCATGAAAGCGCTGGCGATGTATGCCGGCCGCAGCGAGCGTACCGTCGGGCGCCGGAGGGGAACAGCTCCGCGGCAGAGCTCCGCGTTAGCGCGCCGCGGCTAACCTAGCGCAGCTGGGGCTCGTGTGTTAAGCCCTGCTGGTGCAGAGCCAGGGGGCAGCTAGCAGATGCAGCCAGAATCAGGCTTCATAGTCAAGGCAAGGGACATAGCTGCTGCTGCAGCGCTGGGGGGGGGGGGGGGCATAGCCATGGTTCTGGGGGGGGGTGGGTGGCTAGCTGGCATAGGGAGAGTGAAAGTGAGAGAAGGCACAGATGCCCGCAAACAGAGCGTTTTCCTGGGTAAACCTTTTTGTCATCGCCGTCTTTATTTCCCCTCTAGGGGTGTGAGAGTACGGTCGTCCAAGGCCGCCGTTTCAGACAGGCTGTTTTAAACGCTCCCGTGCGCTCCCATGTCACACACGTCCCGTTCTGGGCGTAATGACTGGAATTAGCGCGCGTTTTATTTCGGGCTTCCAACCGGCGCGGAGTGTAATTTACGCACGGGTTTTGGGCCGGGGATGTATTTTAAGGGCCGGGGCTGAAGACTGGTAGGTGGCGTCCTGTTTTACACGCCTCTGCGTTTAAAAGCGAAAGCTTTACCCCGCCCCTTCCTCCCGCGCAGAGCCAGGCCACGGTGTTCCAGCGGGGCTCGCGTGCCGCTTCTTTTAAGAGTAACGCTGTACTCTCTCCACGAAACAAATGCAGTGTGTGTGTGTGTGTGTGGGTTTACTTGTGTGTGTGTGTGTGTGTGTGTGTGTGCGTGGGTTTACTTGTGTGTGTGTGTGTGTGTGTGTGTGTGGGTTTACTTGTGTGTGTGTGTGTGCGTGGGTTTACTTGTGTGTGTGTGTGTGCGTGGGTTTACGTGTGTCTGTGTGTGTGTGAGTGTGTATGTGAGTGCGCACGTGTGTGTTTACTTGTGTGTGTGTGTGTGTGTGTGTGTGCGTGGGTTTACTTGTGTGTGTGTGTGTGTGTGTGTGAGTGCCCACCCGTCTGTTTGCTGGTCTCACACGGTTTTTTCCCCTAGGTTCGACAGCAGCGAGCGCAGGGCTGTCAGTCACCCGCAGTCGCAGTACGATATTAACTCAGCCGAACTTCAGCCGCACACTGATTATCTGAAGCAACAGAGGTCTTATGCAGGGTGGCAGAATAACCGCAACGTCTGGGGTGACACTACCACGCTCGCCTTCCCGTTAGCCTAGCGGATGCTACCCGGGCACCATGTCTGTTTATGCTTTAAAGAGCACGTTAGCACGTTAGCATCGAGATTAGCGGCCCCACCCGTGCTTTATTCTGGGTACAGGTGCAAAATCTCAGCGTAGCGTAGCAAGTCGTAGCGTAGCGATTGCTGAGAAACACGCTGTCCGTACTCTGCCAGATACGGAGTTTATTGTTTAATAAAGTGCAGATGCGGTACCGCCAGTATGACCGAGCGCGGAGGGAAATTAATTAACGTAGCTCTCAAAAAATACTGAGTTTGTAAAAGCGACTCGAGCGAAAAAACAGAATGTTTTGGAATTTCACTGAGTAGGACTTTATGTGCGCCGTTAGCTTTGGCACGAATGATTGATAAAGCCACGTTTTCAGTTTTTTTTTTTTTTTTGTTTTTTTCCCCCATTACGTGGATTTATTGAGGTCGCGCATTCACACATCAGTAAGAGGCAGGCGGGTAAAAGCAGTGGTCGACAGGAACTCCGACGGGTGCGATTTCTTTATTTATTTTATTTATTTATTTATTTATTTATTTTTCGCAGTATGACGTACCGAAGGGTTGGTTTTTCGGCTTGTCCGGCCCCTGACGTCGTGCCGCGGTTCGGGTTAGGTCGAGCCAGGTCACAAGCTGACAGGGAAGCTCGCTGGTCCAAGGGTTTGCTCTCGAAACGCGACTGTAAACCAAAAACACAGGCACGAATTTCTGTGTCTCCGACTGCTCCGGTTTTTCTCCTTCTCTTCCTGGCGTTACCTTTTCTTTCTTCCACTTTTATTTAATTTTTTCTCTGTCCTTTCCATAAACCATCGTCTCCTTTTCCTTTTGGTTTCTTCTTCACTTCCTGTTTCATTCCTCTGTCTCTCTTCTCTCTCTTTCACTCTCTGGTTTTCTCCCTCTCTGTTCCTTTCTCTTTCTCATTTCAGGGTGCTTCCTACTGAAACCACAGCATTGCTGTTCAAGCTGCTTTGGAGTTTCTCCATGTTTGTTTTCTCGCTTTAGGCCAGAATCCTATTAATGCCCATAATCTGTCACTGTACAGCCAGCCAGTCGTCAGAAACTTCTGGAAATATGTAAATGATCCCTCATCGCACGCGAGAGCTGTCTGAGCCAATCGGAAGCACACATCCCAAAATGCGAACCGTCCCTTTAATGCAGCGATATTTAGGGGATCAGTGTCAGGGTTTGAAAAAAAAAAATTGCCATTGAAGTTCGATTTAAGCATTTTTTTCCTCTCTCTCTCGCTGGCTGTACAGTGAATTTCGCGCGTAAGTGGAAGTGGAGACGTGGAGGCGGAGAAGTGGAGACGTTTGTAACGTGTTTTTTAAGAAAGCCGTGGGCGCGGTTGGCGTTTGTGCTGGGTTCCGTTAGGGCCTCTGTCTCCCCGGCGATAGACTTGTGACGGCTGAGGCGTTTCGCGGTGCGTCAGCGCGCGTTCGCCCCACCCGGTTACCGGGGAGGATGAGGTAAACGACCAACCCCCCCCACCCGCCGCCCCGCAAGCGCCTTGGAACAGCAGCTAGGGGGCGCTACACTCTGTGATGCTCGCCAAACACACCACCCCAGCTCCACCCATCCAACTTCAACAAGGGCAGCGGTGAATTATTCACACCCAGGCAGGCTAGCCCTTCAGTCGAGCTCTCCAGCGCCCTCTGCAGGAAGGCAGGAGTATCAGCACTGTTGTTTCACGGCTGAGATGCCAGTTAGTGTAGCATTAATGTTGTATAATGGTAGCGTTAGTGTAGCCGTTAGTGTAGTGTCAGCAAAGCGTGTGTGCAGCATCAGTGTAGTATTTGTGTAGTTAGCATGGTGCTAGTGTAGCTTGTGTATGGTGCTAGTGTAGCATTAGCATAGCGTTAGTGTAGCATTAGCGTCGCATTAGTGTAGTGTTAGCATAGTGTAGCGTTAGCATAGTGTAGCGATAGTGTAGTGTTAGCGTAGTATAGCGATAGTGTAGCAATAGTGTAGTGTTAGCATAGCGTAACATTAGCATAGTGTTCGCATGCGTGTAGGGTTAGCATATGCGTAGCATGCCTGTGTGAGTGAGCGTGGTATGCAGCTGCTTGCAGGGACAGAGACTAGCCCTATTCAGGCTGCTTTATTAGGTCACTGCCTCTCACTGCGTAATCAGTAGCCACTGATCCATTTGCAGGTTTGCCTCTCTCTGTCTCTTTCTCTCCGTCTCGCTCACTCGCTCTCACTCCTTCTCGCCGGCTCTCTCCCACACATTACTGCTGTCTCTCTCTCTCTCTCTCGCTCTCTCTCTCTCTCTCTAACTCTAGCATGTCTATTCAAACTGAGTGTATTCACATGACAGTAATAGTCCAGTGTTGCCACAGGCACAGAACTGTGATGCATCCAAGATCATCTCTCAATGTAACACAACATATTAGAGAAAAAGAATAACAAATATACCTCTCTCTCTGTCTCTCTCTCTCCTTCCCTCTATCTCTCCCCCCCCCCGCTGCCCCCCCAACCTCCCCCCCATGCCTTTGTGTATTTATTTATTGTATTTTACCGCGCTCAGTTCTGCACAGTTCAGGACTCACCTGAGGCGTTTCCCAAATGAAGCACACTGAGAGCACTGTCCCGAGCTGTCCGCCTCTCTCTCTCCCTCTCTCTCTCTCTCTTTCTCCCTCTCTCTCTCTCTCTCTCTCTCCCTCTTTCTCCCTCTCTCCCTCCCTCTCCCTCTCCCTCTCTCTCTCTTTACGTCCCCCTGAGCATAAGCATGAAAGTTTGAAATATTTTCAAACGGATAACTTTCTTATTTAAACATATTTGTTCTGAAGGTCCAGGTTTTTTTTTAATTTTTTTTTAAGTTTTTATTTTTTCAAAGTGTTATGCACCGCGCGGGACCCGACACACCGCCACCCGCCATCTTGAGCCCGAGAGCCGGGGCGGTAAATTAGTGGCCCATGATGGCCGCCGCGAGGGGAACCGCCATCGCCACGGAGATCGAGTGCCGTTGGAATATGCGGGGTGTCGCGGCGCGGGGGATATTGGATTTCGGGGTGTGCGTGGGGATGACGCACCCCCCCCCCCCCCCTTACAGCTAGAGCAAAGGGAGGCAATTAATCATTCGCTGTATCTTAAAAACACAGCCCTCTCCTATGCAACCCTATCCCCGGTGCTTGTCTCCACTGTACCTACATGAGCTACCTTCTCTTTGAAGTTCATTTAGGGACAAACTGTCAGTTTCAAAAAGAAAGTAAGTGAGGTGTTAATAAATAATAAATAATGTTTGTAAATAATGTTTTGGCAAATAAAATAGTGTGCGTGTACACACTCTCATACTTACGTACATACATACACACGTATTCATCCCAAGCCATTCGGTATAGGACTTTTGGTTAGGCAAAGAAAAAAAAAAGAACATTTACGGTCTTGCGGATGTTGGGATGGGCCTTGTTTGGTTCAGTATGACAGGCTGCTTGGCCACCGGTTACATTTTCATTTTTTTTTTTTTTCATATCATATTTTCAATATTTCGTATTTCACGTTTCATTTTTTTTCCTGCTGTACTGAAAATAAGTATACATTCCATCCAGTGGTTATTAAACAGCTGTGCGTTTGTTACTGTGGCTTAATCCCAGAATGCAATTTACCTGGGCCCTGTATCGCGAAGCGGGAATCCTGAGTCAGGTGGGTAACTGCTCGGAGTAAAACCCGGAACCCTCCCAAATCTGGAACATGGACTAAGAGCTGTTCCGGGTTTTACTGAGTGCAAGTATCTCGCTAACTCAGTGATCCTGCTTCCTGAAATAACCCTCCAGGCACTTGCATGACAGGACACAAAACAGAATTTACAGAAATTTAATCTTTTTTTTAAAAGGATGTTTTGTATTTGTATTTTTTTCGGGCACGCGCGGTTGTTTTAAACGGAACGGACGGGCACATGAGCGCGTATCGACATCCTGTGTTTTTTGCGCAGTTTGCTTCCTGTTTCGTTCACACCGTGGTCTTCCTCTCTTTCGCAGCTCTTCGTCCCCCGTGCCCGCCAGTCAAAGTCTGCCGACCAATCAGGCCAAGCGGGTAAGCGCTCGTTTGTACTCCTGTTCCGGAAAGTTCCGTTGCCTTTCTCAGTGACATTTTGATTTGTGCCTCAAAATCCGGCTAGCTCCTGACATTTACACATTTGTTGTAACCATAACCCACACTGAGATCCTTAAATTCAGGTCTTGTATCCAAATGAATTTATTCATCATCGCCTTATTGATCATCTTCATTGACCTTATGGTGGTTATTACTCCTTTTCATAATTAAACCCATGGCTCTGTCGGAGGTCAGGCTCTTAACGTATTTAATGATTTCAAGATATTTCTGTACATTACATTACAGGCATTTAGCTCTTATCCAGAGCGACTTACATTGCATCCAGTTATACAGCTGGATATATACTGAAGCAATGCAAGTTAAGTACCTTGCTCAAGGGCACAACGGCAGTGTCCGACCAGGGAATCGAGCCTGCGACCTTTAGGTTACAAGACCAGCTCCTAACCCATTATACTACACTGCCGATTTCTGCGCTGTACAGGATAATCATTTTAAGTTCCTTCTGAATAGTTTCGATTCCTCTTCCTGCCTGCTTTCCGTTACCTGAGCAGAATTCCAGGAAGTCCGTAGCAACAGTGTCAGAGACTGCTGTGGATCCACGCGTAACCACGGATCCCTATCTTCCCCGGATGGCCTATAGGGCAGACTAAGGCCAGCCGACTAGCCCATCCGGGTTATTTAACGATTAAGCCTCGAATCCTAGCATTTCCATGACGATGAAGACAGGTAGAGGTTGAGCTCCCCCCCCCCCCCCACCGTGCGAGAGCCCCGAGTTCGGGCGCGAGGATTAAATAAAGTTACGTTTACGTGGCGTCGGTTCAGTTACGAGCGGCGGCACCGCCCCGCCGCGAGGGGTTCCAGCGAACGCGGTCGCTCGTCTGAGCGTTAGAGCGAACGCGGTCGCTCGTCAGAGCGTCTGAAGGTTGGGTTCAGTCAGACGATGCAGGGAAACGCTTTCCGATTGGTGGACCGTCCTTTCCCGCATATATCCTAGCGGTTTTAGGGGGAGGTAAAACAGCGGTTTTACGACGCAGACGATTGCAAGCTGTGCTTTTTAACGGCGTGTCTGGGATGCTGCGGTATGGAAATGCGTCCCGGCCGCTCTGCCAGGCCTTATCTTCCTCCCCAGAGCTCCAGCCGAACGCAGGGCCCTGCTGCTGCTGCCGCTTTGTCTTCGTTTATGATTAAAAAGCTCTTCAGCGCTGCCGCGTAGCGTCTGCTCGTAGTACAATGCAGTCTGAGCCGGATGGGTGTGCCACAGAACCTGCATATGAGATTAAAGCACACACACTCACGCACGCGCGCACGCACACACACACACACACACAGACATGCATACAGGCAGACACACACACGAGACTGCAAGTATGTTTGCTGGTTTCTTTTTAATTTTGATTTGTTTTACTCGTTATCTCCTTAATGAGTGGACTTATTTATTCTCTCTCTCTCTCTCCATCTCCCTCTGCCTCTTCCTTTCCCTCTCTCCTTCTCTTTCTGTCTCCCCCTCCATCTCTCTCCCTTCTTGCTCTCTCTGTCTCTCTCTCTCTCTCACCTCTCCCACTTTCTTGAGTGCAGAACAAAGACGTAAGGCCAGTTTTAACTGTAATGCACTTTAAATACAGTCTGAATACTCTCAATTAGCCTCCTCAGTCTGAGACCAACCTATGTGAGCGGGCCCTGTTTATTTTCCTTTCAGGTTCGTAGTTTTACATTCAGTTTTTCTGTCTCTCTTTCCCCCCCCCCCTCCCTTTCCTGAATGACCGCGCGAAGAATTCCACGCAGAGCGCCGTGAAGGTTGCCGCGCCGACCGGCGAGAGCTCCGCCTCCCCGCAGCCCGGCTTCATGTTCGGTGAGCAGAGCCGCCGTCCCCTCCGACAGGTCTCTTCGGGACCCGCGACTCCGATTGGCTGTCGCGGTTGGTGCCGGGCAGCCATTGGGTCGGGGCTCTAAGGGGACTGGCGAATCGGAGTGGTCCGTGTTCAGTGTTGATTCGGTGTTGGGTGTTTTGGGACTGCAGGTTGTGTTGGGTGTTTTGGGACTGCAGGTTGTGTTGGGTGTTTTGGGACTGCAGGTTGTGTTGGGTGTTTTGGGACTGCAGGTTGTGTTGGGTGTTTTGGGACTGCAGGTTGTGTTGGGTGTTTTGGGACTGCAGGTTGTGTTGGGTGTTTTGGGACTGCAGGTTGTGTTGGGTATTTTGGGACTGCAGGTTGTGTTGGGTATTTTGGGACTGCAGGTTTGTAACGGGTTGTGTTTGAGCTGCGTGTGGCAGGAATGTGAGGAAGAGGATGGAAAGCTAGGCAGACTGCACTGATGAAGGCAGGGCCGGTCATGTGGCTCTGTGGAGCGAGTCACGTTTCTCACACATGGTGTTTCTCTTTCTCCACCTCCCTCTTTCTTTCTTCTGTCGCTCCTGCTGTTCAAATTTCTCATGTCTTTTCTTCCATCTCTTTCTCTGTCCCTGCTTTCTTTTCTGGTTCTTAATTTCTTCAATCCTTTATTCTTCTCCTTCCCCCTTCTTCCTACCTCTGTCTTTTGCTTTTTGCTCCATTCTTTTCTTTCTTCCTCCTCTCTCTCTTATTCCTCCTCTGCACTCTTTCTCTCTCTCCCTCTCTCTTCTTCTTCTCCTCTCTCCTCTGTTCTCTTCCTCTCTCTTCTTCCCTCCTCTCTCTCCTCTCTCCTCTTCTCCCTCTGCTCCTCTCTCTCTCCTCTCCTCCTCTTTTCTCTCTCTCCTCCCCTCCCTCTCTCCCTCTTCTTCTCTCCTCTCCTCTTCTCCCTCTTCCCTCTCTCCTCCTCCTCCTCCTCTCCCCTCTCTCTCTCTCCTCTCTCCTCTCTCTCTCCTCCTCCCTCCTCTCTCTCTCTCTCTCTCTCTCTCTCAGGTGCAGTCACCTCCAGCTCCGCCCCCTCCCTCCCGGAGCAGACCAGCAAGGCTTTCTCCTTTTCCGCCGCGTGAGTGCCCCACCCCCTCCCCCCAGAAAGGCGCTTCCTTCCTGTCTGAAACTACCCGCTTCCTGTTTGAGCGTTTAAACCAGCTCTTCGGTGGCTGACTCGCAGCCCACAGCCGGTCTGACCGAGGCAGAGTGGAACCCGTGTCCCTGCTCCCCTGTCTCGCTCATTAAAGATTTCACTTTCAACGCGTAGCGTGCGGGCGTTCTGCCTGTTTGACTGTTTAAATAGGCTAAGTGTTATTCCTCTCCTCTATGGCTCAGTTAATGTGGGACCAGTGGTCGTGCATTACATTACATTACATTACATTACAGGCAGACGACATTACATTATCCAGAGCGACGTACAACAAAGTGTATAACCATAACCACGAACAAGTAACGTGGAGAATGTCTGCTTTGCTTTGGCCACTGTAGAAGGTTCAGAGGACTCACCTGTCCTCTCTGGAGCACGTGGGGATCCTTAAAACACAGTTTAGCTTCACCACGGTGATGCTTTAGGACATGAGTGTAATTATTGAGAGCTGGAGTCTCATAACCCCCCCCCCCCCCCCGGGCTGGTTTGAACTTGGTACGACCCAGTGTTGAGTCGGAAGCTCCTGTCCGTCTCCCGTAGGTCCGCCCACTCTCCGGTGGCTCGTCAGAAGAGCTTCGAGTCCCTGAGAGTCGTCCCCGTTTTTCTGCGACCGATCGCTTGTTCGCTCGCTCGTTTATTCATTCGCTCGTTCGTTTCGGCAGGCCCGCCGGGAGCTTCTCCTTCGCCTCCCTGACCGCCTCGTCCGCCTCCGCCTCCCAGGGGGGCGTGGCCTCGCAAGGTAAGAGGGCGGGGCTCCGATGAAAGTTTCTCCTCCGACTTGCGGGAGTGCGATTGATTAGCTCGCTGTTTTGCTGCATCGTTAAAGTGCGCGAAGCGTGAAAGCGCTTCTGATGGAACATTGTGTGACATCACAGCGGATTTAACGTTTAAACTGGTTTTTTTTTCAGGCAAAGACGTCGGCCAGCCGAGTAAGTTCTCCTTCGGCAGCGCCGGGGGTGCCAAGATGGTGTTCGGGGCGCCGGGGGAAACCCCGTTCGCCTTCAACCCGAAATCGGCGTCCCCCGTGCTGGGGCGGACCAGCACGCCCACGCCCCCGCCCCCGGGCCCGGGCGCGGCCCTGCGGCCGGTGGGCAGCGGGGAGACGCTGGGCAGCTTCTCGGGGCTCCGCGTAGGGCAGGGCGAAGAGGAGCGGCCCCGCCCGGCCAGCGCCGGCTTCGGCTTCGGGCCGCCCGACAACGGGCCGGGGGCGGGGCCGGCCGAGTTCGGCTTCGGCGGGGCCTTCCAGCAGGGGAGGCCGGCCGAGCCTGCCCTGCCCGGGGACGCCGACCCCCCCCTGAGCCTGCCCAATGCTGCCGCGCCCGCGCCGGGCCCGTCCGCCGGAGTCTTCAGACCGCCGGCGTCTGTCCCGCCGCCTAGCGCCTCCCCCGTCCTGTCCTTCAGCAGCCTGCTCGCGGCCCCGCTGTCCACCTCCGCCACCCCCCCGCCCCCCGCGTCCTCCCCGGCCCCCGCGCCCAGCGAGGACCCCACGCCCCCCCCAGCGGCCTCCGCAGAACCTCCTCCTGCCGCCGAGACTCCGCCCCCGGCCCCGCCCAGCGCCCAGAGCCCCGCCCCTCCCGCCGAGACTCCTCCCCCCGCGGAGGAGAGCGCCCCGGCGTCGGCCCCCCCGCCAGCCGTCGCCACGGAGGCCCCCGCCGCCGCCGCTGCAGCCGACGCCACCGAAAAGCCTCCCACCCCCCCGCCCCGTCCCCTCTCCGGGCCCCTCCCTGTCCCCCCCTCCCCCGTACCCCGCCGCCCCCGTCACCCCTCCCACGAGACGGCCCCCGCCCCTGAACCCGCCGCCGCGCCTGAGCCCCCCGTATCCACGGCGACGGAGGCAGCGACCGCCGGCGAGGCGGCACCTCCGCTCCAGCCGGGCTCCATCTTCACCCAGCCGGCGCCGGTCGCCACGGACACCACGCTGGGGATCTCCGCCCTCACCACGGTCATCACCACGGTCGCCTCTGGCTCCGCCCCCACCCAGGAAGCCGCGCCGGCCCCCGCCCAAGCCCCCGCCCCCTCCCCCTCCCCTGCTCCCTCCCCGCCCCGCCCCCGCCAGCAGCACCATTGTCACCACGGCGACCGTGTTCGGAGAGCCCGCCCCCGCCCCCGCCGCCGCCGCCAGCGCCGCGCCCTCCGGGTTCGGGTCCGCCGGGTTCGGGGGGGCGTCGCCGGCCGCCGGTTTCACCACGCCCGCGTTCGGGCAGCCCGGCGGGTTCGGGCAGCCCGCCCCCACCGGGGCCGGCACCTTCAGCTTCAGCCAGTCGGCCTTCGGGTCCGCCCCCGGGTTCGGGCAGCCGGCCCCTCCCCCCGCCGCCGCCGCTGCCGCCTCCGCCCCACCGCCGTCCAGCAGCGCGGGGGGGCTGTTCGGCTCGTCCGGCGCCCCGTCCGCCAGCTCCTTCTCCTTCGGTCACATGACCACCAGCGCCGGCGGCAGCGCCACCGACGGCAGCGGCGGCGCCGGGCTCTTCGGCCAGGGCGCCACGCCCGCCTTCGGCCAGCAGAGCTCCGCCTTCGGGCAGAGCTCCGTGTTCGGCGGCAACACCACCACCACCTCCTCCAGCGTCGCTTCGAAGCGTAATGGTGTACGTAGGTGTGTGTGCCCGCGGTGGTATGAGGTGGTGAGCGTGGGGTGCGTGTGTGAGCGTGTGCGCATGTGCATGCACGTGTTTGTACTTCCAAGTCCACAGGATGAACTGAGAATGAGTGAGACTTGCTGTCTCATTAGGGTGTCTAGGAGGACTTAGGGTTAGGGTTAGAATTAGGCTAAGGTTAGGGTTAAGGTTGGGCATGTAGTGGTTAGGGTTAGAGGTTACGGAATGAATGTAGTCAATGGAAATCAGTCAGAAGTCCTCACAAGTATAGCAATACATGCACGTGTGTGCGTGCGAACTAACAATCCTGCGTATGTCGCTGTTTTGAATAGGGACATCTCGTAGATCAAGCTAGATATCATTGCTATTTTATTTTACATTGAACCGCTGTTTGCTAAAGTTTAGAGAAGGCATTTTTGCTAAATAGACCAAATAGGGCTCGAATGCTGTTCTAATGTGGTCACAAATAAGTGGACAGATGATCCAGCTCGGTGGCCTAAGATATCGTTCCCTGTCAGATATTCTGTCTTATTGACTGCCCCGGTATGGAAACGTTTCAACTGCATTTTGATACTTGACCACGAAAAGCAAACTAGCTAGCTGACCGTGATTGAACCGTTTGGCTTTTGAAAACTCGGTCGCACACGTAATGTTGCTACCCGCAGGCTTCTTGACAATAAGTAAAAAGTGCAAAACCGGATTTTTAAATCTGTTTGGCGTGCTTTGAACCAGACAGCAGCTTTTTTTTTTTTGGCATTTTGAAATTTTCAACATATTTAATATTTTGCTAGACCTTTAACTGACAGCTTCATTGATTTCCTAAGGAATTCAAAGCTTTCCCCCTTTGGGTAGTTGTATCTAGTTCGAGCTCCTCAGAATGCTGTTTCTGGCTGTGTTCCGTTAGCCTAGCCTGTGCCTTGCCTACACCCTGTCGGTGACTTGAAATGATGACCTATCAGTGGGATTGTTTCAGTAAAGTTATGAAGTTCATTTATTATTACGCACACAAAGACTGTCCTTGGGCTCCGTCTGCACTGTTTTAATAAGCTATTTGAGTGTAGCGAAAGAAGGAAGGGAGGTTAAATTCTGTGAGCCGCGTTGATGGCTTTTCTTTTCTGTTCGTCTAAATTAAACGGCCCTCTAAACAGACATTGCTCGGTGCTTTCGCATTGCGGTGGATATTTTTGGTCGAATGCGTTCTGAATGTAGGCGAAAAGGAAACGCATTCAGGAAGCCCTGAGTCAGGCATCAAGTGTCACACGCATTTCTGTTGGGCGAGCTATTTAGAGTTAATGAACTTTACCGTAACGACTGTCTTAGAACAGGAAGTTAGGAGCCGTAGTAAAGTGCACGAGGGACGTGGGAAATGTAGTATCATAAGGAAGCAAATGGGATAGGACCACTGAACTGTATAAGAGCTTATAAACTATAAGTTATGCAGTTCATTGGACAGGATATCGGTGTTACATTTAGCATAGATTCAGCTGGTAAAATAGACGAAGCGATGCTCTGTTTATGCTAGTGCATTTTCAGTCTTTGGCAGAAGGCCGTAGCGACCGCATCAGTTACACAAATAAAAAGGTTAATGAAATGGATCTGTTTTGAGCTGGGATGTCGCAAGTGGGCAGCAGCTCTCTCCTTTTTATTTTTATTTTTTAAATCACGCACAAGGCCAATGATTTAATTATAAGCTCTTGCCCGGGGCGGTGGGGGATTTGTTATCTAACCCCCCCGCCCCCCCCCCTCCCTCGCCGCCATCGTTCCCGACCCGTCCTGTGCGTGAGCTCAACCTCAGATCCCCCATCATCCCTTTCGCCTTCCACGTCCTATGGGCTTGGCACCACGCCACTGATCTAATAGAGCTCCACATGTCCGCTTCATCCCCCCCCCCCCCACCACGCCAGATATTCCCATCTGCTTGTGCTGCTGTTGGGTTGGCCTCACGCACCATGCAGCCCAAAACCGGGCTGGATTTCTGAAGCCCACTTCCTGGTCTTGTTGAGAGACGTTGCTCACTCGCGCCAGTGCGGTTGGCTCCAGTATAGGTGTTTCAGCCACCCGTTTCAATGCAAGTCAATGGTAATAAAATGGTGGAAATACAAAGTAAAATTTTTCCCCACAAGGACAAGTAGTTGCAATAGGTGCCTTTTCTTCGTCTAACGTGCCAATTGAAGTCATTTTGTCTTTTCGACAGTGTTTTTAATGTTCTGCGGACGAATCGGACGAGTCACTGTATGTCACGCGCTTAGTGGATGCCCCTGGACCCAGCCCAGACTTCATCACCATGTCAGACCTGTTTTGGATTCAAATACTTTTCTGTGCTCTGTTGATCTTGCCTGGTGAAATTGAGCCTGCCAATATGACCAGAAGGTGGGGTTTGCACCTTTTGAGAGTATTTCATTGGTTCCAATACTCCAGACAAGATCTGTATAGTGTAGAAAAGTATTTGAATCAAAAACAAATACGTATTTGACCCAGATCTGGACCATATAAGACACTGCGGGTCGAAAACTTGCACTTTCCCGGTTTTGAAACGCTTCTCACATGCCCATGGAAAGTCAGTGGTTGATGTCACAGTCATTTTGTCCTTATTTTATTTCTACAGTCCGTCCTTAGCAACAGTTACAGTTTCATTACGAGCACTCAGCTCATACGTGAATGGTTGAACTGTCGCCAGTTTGTTTCTGTTGAACGGAAGTGACTTCGCTGCTGTTTGAATTACGCTCCACATTTGTTTATCAGTCTGTCAGAGCTAGTTACTATGCTAGCTCTTACCGAAGCCCCTTTCTATAACAGAGTGGACACTTTAGCTAACGGTTAGCATTCGTAGACTTGCCGGCATCTTTGGTGAACATCCGCCCCCTTATCAGTTCTTTGGTTCACCTGAGTTCATTTTCGAGGAATGTGCAAAAAGTTTATTTTTAAAAAGAATTCGATGTTTATGAGATGTTTGAAATGAGCTCAGCTCGGTTACGGCATGGAGATTTATCTGGGGGTCCGGCAGGAGGACCGGGCCCTTAATAGCGCCAGGAAGCAGTCGCTGCCGCTGTGGGACCCGGCGGGAGAGGTCGGGGGTCAGCAGGGGTCAGCGGGGGGTCATGTGCTACCCGTCGCCAGGCAGGTCCCGTCCAGGGCCGGGAGAGGGGGGCCAGGGGAGCGGTTCTTTCCCAGGCATTCCCAGAATTCCCCTGCAGGGGCCGAACACTTGGGTGGGCCACCTCCCAGACCAGCTGACCCGAGTCAGCCGGCTGGCCGAGCCGCACCCAGTGTGCCCTCCCCTCATCTGGGAGAGCCCAAACCAGCTGACCCGCTGCTCTGGCACTGGGTGAGCATCTGGGCTCATTTTTAACATTTTTTTAGCGGTTTGCCCCCCTGTAACCTCAAACAGTGTTTCATATGGAATTTAAGGAGCCTGCGTGTGTCTGTCTGTATGTCTGTCGGTCTGTGTGTCTGTCTGTGTGTGTGTGTGTGTGCGTGTCTGTGTGTCTGTCTGTGTGTGTCTGTCTGTCTGTGTGTGTCTGTGTGTCTGTGCTGTGTGTGTCTGTGTGTCTGTCTGTGTGTGTCTGTCTGTCTGTGCTGTGTGTGTCTGTGCTGTGTGTGTGTGTGTGTGTCTGTGCTGTGTCTGTCTGTCTGTCTGTGCTGTGTGTGTGGCAACTTCGGCACAGCCAGCTAGCAAAGCCGTTTCCCCTGGCAATGGCTACGAGCTGCTGTGTACCGTCCACCGCGTCAGAGGACGAGGCTAAAATCAAAATTTCACCCCCACGACAACCCCCCCCCCCCCCCCCCCCCGGAAAAAAGCGGAAAAGACTTCAGGCTTTTAATCGGTTTATTGATCGCTGCGATCGATTCGTTTGTCTGAACGTTTGCTCTCGCCCCGGAAACCGTCCCTGTCTAGACAGCTCCCTGGTTATGGGGTCTTGTACCAGAGCGATCTGTTAGTTTTTTAACTTTTTTTTTTTAAAAAGTTTTTTTTAAAATTTTTTAAAGATTTTTTGTATGAGTTTTGTGATGAGATTTCAAGTAGTCATGGTAAGAGTTGCTGTTATCGCAGGGAAGCTTGGTTAGGAAACTTTTTTTTTACCCTTCAATCGGTCTGTCATACTATTTTTTTATTCTTTTTTTTTTTTCTTTCTTTCTTTCATTATTTCTGGCCTTTGATAATTGAAAGCGTCTGGTTGTCCCATAATTCCCTGGACTGTGTTTGAAAAGCAGTCTCTTCCTCTGCAGCTATAAATGACTTTCCACGTTTTAAATAAACCTGCAGATTCGCCACCTCTATCTCTCGCTCTCAGCTCTTCCTTAAACTCTGAGTGGAAAAAACCCCCAGCTTTCGCTGAAGCTAAAATCCCCTAATCTTTTCTTTTTTAATGTTTTTTTTTTTGAGGTACATTGCGGTCTGTCGTATCCCACAGGTACTACTCAACCTTCACTCTCTTCTGGTTGGCAAAATCTGCCACAAATTCAAAAGCGCGACAATAGTTTCCGCTAACTGATTTTTTGTTTGTGATTTATTCGTGCCAAGCGCCTGGTCCCATGGGTTCACGGTTTTTTTATAAGTGACTGTGGTTTGGTTTCAGTCCCACAGTCACGAGAGAAAAGAAGTTATAGCGCCTGACCTCTCATCTGAAGCACTGCTCCATGAGGTCCTGACTTCTTGTGGTCATTTAAGGTTCTGCAGTGGATTTGCATTGAGGTTAAGGCTAAATAAGCTTCCTTTCTTCACTAGCTTCTTTTGAATGTTAACTGTTCTCTCTAGGACCAGGAACAACCTGAATTACACTAGTTCGTGTTTGGATACCTTTTTTGTTAAATCATCCCATTGAGTGCTCCTGTGGTGGTTGCATTATAATGTCATTCTGAATATTATATTCCGAGCCTAATGTAGTCGTGTCACATGTCACCATTATTAATCGTTCGGAGAGATAAGTCCCTTCTGTTCTCACTGCAGGTTCCATGTCGTGTTATCCCAAAGCCCGCAGCGTCACCGCTAGTACCCCCCCCCGATACCGGCCCGTGTGTGGACCCCTGTGTGGACCCCTGTGTATGAACACCAGCGGCGATAGCCCACATCATAATCACAATAATAATAGCCTCCTGGCCGGGCGCGACAGCAGGTGTAGGGGCCCATAAAAGGCAGCCCAGACAGCGCGAGATATTCACCGCGGTTCGGCTCCCCGTGCCCCCCCCCCCCCCCCGTGCCTATTTATATCCCTGGACGGGCCGGTTCTCTCGCCTGCAGCATAGTTTTTTTTATCGTAATGAGGCTGAGGACAGGAGTGTGTTTCCACAGCAGTCTGTTCTCTGCCCAGAAGACCGTTCATCAGCATAGCATGTTAGCAGGCTAGCTGAATTGGCCTGTTAGCGGGCTGGCTGATTTAGCATGTTAGCGGGCCAGCTGAATTGGCCTGTTAGCGGGCTAGCTGAATTGGCCTGTTAGCGGGCTGGCTGATTTAGCATGTTAGCGGGCCAGCTGAATTGGCATGTTAGCAGGCTAGCTGAATTGGCCTGTTAGCGGGCTAGCTGAATTGGCCTGTTAGCGGGCTAGCTGATTTAGCATGTTACCAGGCCAGCTGAATTAGTGTGTTAGTGAGCTAGCTGATTTAGCATGTTAGAATGATAGCTGATTTAGCGTGTTAGCGGGCCAGCTGAATTAGTGTGTTAGTGAGCTAGCTGATTTAGCATGTTAGAATGATAGCTGATTTAGCGTGTTAGCGGGCCAGCTGAATTAGTGTGTTAGTGAGCTAGCTGAATTAGCGGTATTGCCAAGCCAACATGCTCATTCAGCATATTTGCCCATTTTCCTATGGTTTGCCTTTCTGCATTTACTGCTTAGTGTTTAAGCTGTTCATGCCTCACAGAACGCCTATTCATTCTTTTCTGCTGATCCTTTCATTTAGTCGCAGTTCTCAGTTAGTATTTTGTTATTGTTTGTATTTTTGTTGCCGTATTGATGGTTCATTTTTGGCCAGCCCGCTGTATCGGTCACAGCAGCTCACAATGGGGTGGGGGTGGGGTGGGGGGGTGGAGGCAGCCGCTGCGGTGTTATTTACAGAGTAACACCCTCCGCCCACACACTGTTAAAAATGTCTCGTGTAAAACAGTTTCTGCTTAGAGGGACCGCCCAATTTCCACGAGGAGACAAACTTAAACTCTACAATAACGGGGGTGTCGTGGGCAGTGGTCCTGACAGTAAATGTGGCAGTTTGGATAGGTGTAATCTGCATGAATACAAAGGCGTCAAAAATAAATAGTAAAACTATTTAGTGAAAGTCGTTGGTAAAAATATGTAGTGAAACATAGATGTCAATAATAATTTTTTTTGTGGTTTTTGGGACTGTGATCTTTACAGAGAGAGTAAGGGGGTTGAGTGTTTGAGGGTTTGGTAAAGAGAGAGGAAGGGGTTGAGTGTTTATGGGTTTGGTACAGAGAGAGTAAGGGGGTTGAGTGTTTTTAAAATTTTGTTACAGAAAATAAGGAGGTTGAGTGTTCATGGGTTTGGTACAGAGAGAGATAGGGGGTTGAGTGTTCATGGGTTTGGATCAGAGAGAGGAAGGGGGTGGAGTGTTTATAGATTTGGTACAGAGAGAGGAAAGGGGCTGAGTTTTATTGGTTTGGTACAGGGAGGGGTTGAGTGTTTATGGATTTGGTACAGAGAGTGGAAGCGGGTTGAGTGTTTATGGGTTTGGAACAGAGAGAGGACAGGGTTGAGTGTTTATGGGTTTGGAACAGAGAGAGGACAGGGTTGAGTGTTTATGGGTTTGGTACAGAGAGAGGAAGGGGTTGAGTGCTTATGGGTTTGGTACAGAGAGGTAGAGGGTTGAGTGTTTATGGGTTTGGAACAGAGAGAGGAAGGGGTTGAGTGTTTATGGGTTTAGAACAGAGAGAGGAAGGGGTTGAGTGTTTATGGGTTTAGAACAGAGAGAGTAAGGGGGTTGAGTGTTTGTGGGTTTGGTAAAGAGAGAGGAAGGGGTTGAGTGTTTATGGGTTTGGTACAGAGAGAGTAAGGGGGTTGAGTGTTTTTAAAATTTTGTTACAGAAAATAAGGAGGTTGAGTGTTCATGGGTTTGGTACAGAGAGAGATAGGGGTTGAGTGTTCATGGTTTGGATCAGAGAGAGGAAGGGGGTGGAGTGTTAAGATTGGTACAGAGAGAGGAAAGGGGCTGAGTTTTATTGGTTTGTACAGGAGGGGTTGAGTATTTATGGATTTGGTACAGAGAGTGGAAGGTGAGTGTTTAGGGTTTGGAACAGAGGAGACAGGGTTGAGTGTTTATGGGTTTGGAACAGAGAGAGGACAGGGTTGAGTGTTTATGGGTTTGGTACAGAGAGAGGAAGGGGTTGAGTGCTTATGGGTTGGTACGAGAGGTAGAGGTTGAGTGTTTATGGTTTGGAACAGAGAGAGAAGGGGTTGAGTGTTTATGGGTTTAGAACAAGAGAGAAGGTGAGTGTTTTGGTTAGACAGAGAGGAAGGGGTTGGTGTTATGGGTTTGGTACAGAGAGAGATCGGGGGTTGGGTGCTTATGGGTGTGGTGCAGAGAGAGGAAGGGGGTTGAGTGCTTATGGGTTTGGTGCAGAGAGAGGAAGGGGTTGGGTGCTTATGGGTGTGGTGCAGAGAGAGGAAGGGGTTGGGTGTTTATGGGTGTGGTACAGAGAGAGGAAGGGGTTGGGTGCTTATGGGTTTGGTGCAGAGAGAGGAAGGGGTTGGGTGCTTATGGGTGTGGTGCAGAGAGAGGAAGGGGTTGGGTGCTTATGGGTGTGGTACAGAGAGAGGAAGGGGTTGGGTGCTTATGGGTGTGGTGCAGAGAGAGGAAGGGGTTCGGTGTTTATGGGTTTGGAACAGAGAGAGGAAGGGGTTGGGTGCTTATGGGTTTGGAACAGAGAGAGGAAGGGGTTGGGTGTTTAAGGGTGTGGTGCTGCAGTTTGAGCAGGCAGATTTAGGGGAGGTAAAGCTGAGCGCACTGAGGCCCTCCTCAGTGTGAACCTGCTGTGGTCAGACTGGCTAATGAGCTCTGTTATGTCACTGAGCTTATCACACAGCCGAGAGCTGGGAGTGCACACTGTGGGGGGGGGGGGGTGGGGGGAGTTATTCCCCAACCCACTGCTCCTGCGCGCACACACACACACACACACACCATACACACACGCACACACACACACACACAGGGGGCCGGCGCGTACCTGAACAGCCCCACGCTCCCAGCAGAGTGCTGTAAGTGCAGAAAAGACCCTGCAGGTGAGCAGACTCAAACACACTCAAACACAGTGCGGCTTCAGCATGGAGCCTGAGGAAGAGTATGGCCCAAACCACTGCTCCTGCGCACACACACACTCACACACACACAGACTCAAACACAGTGCGGCTTCAGCAGGGAGCCTGAGGAAGAGTATGGCCCAAACCACTGACCGCAGGAGACCTGCTGCCCAGAATGCGGCTGGATTCTTCACACGCTCCTGTGTGTGTGTGTGTGTGTGTGTGTGCGTGGGCGTGCGTGTGCGCGTGTGTATTTTCAGTGGGTGTGTAGCATAGTGCTTGTAAGTGTTTGATAGAGAGACACATTCACCTCTGTCCTCCCCCCCCCCACAGCCTTCGGGAGCACCTCCACCCCATCTGTGTTTGGGCAGCAGGGCACCACCAGCACAGTCTTTGGACAGGTAATGTCCACTCGAGCTCTGAGCCAGAATGCAGTGCAGATCCAATGGCATTCTTCCATGTGTGAAGATGATTCGTATGGGCTGTGCCCCGATAGAACTGTGTCCTTACGTACCTGTGTTTGTGTGTCTGTGTGTGTATCTGTGTGTGTGTGTGTGTATGTGTGTGTGTGTGTGTGTGTGTGTGTGTATGTGTGTGTGTGTGTGTCTGTGTGTGTATCTGTGTGTGTGTGTGTGTGTGTGTGTGTGTGTGTTCCACCCCAGCAGGCTGGCTCTGGCGGGGCGCTGTTCGGCTCGGGGCCGAGCGGCGCGGCGGGCGGCTCTGCGGGGGCGGGCGGCGGCTTCTTCAGCGGCCTCGGCGGGAAGCCCAGCGAGGACGCGGCCAATAAGAACCCGTTTGGGTCCACGACCTCCGGCGGCTTCGGGCAAGCCAACCAGACCGGTAAGAGTCCTCCTCCGCACCTACAGTGTCATCGCCTGCGGCCTTACACGAGCACTAATCACCGCCATCCTGCCTCTTACCTTTCCGCACATTAGTCATTCGCTTACCCAGAGTGCCGTGCACTGCGCATGTCATTGCTGCTCATCTGTTTATATGGTGGGATATTTCACAAGCTGAAGGCCGCAGCAGCTGTGCCCCGCTGGGATTTGAACCCGCAAACCTGGTTGCCTAACCTCTATGTCATGTCCGTTTCGAAAGAGCAAAAAAAACGATGAGCAGTAGATGCTGATAGCAAAGAGGCACAAAAGGCTTAACGTTTTACCCATGATCCTTTGTGTGGAGGTCGCTGGCGCACGGTCCTATCAGCTTGTGCGGCCGCCGAGTTCGATGGGAAGGGGAGTCCCTTATCTATCCGATGGCCGCGCCGAAGAGCTTAAATGAGCAGAGGGGGAGATTATCTCCTTTCCGTTCTTCGCTTCAGAGATCGCCATCTTTGCCTCCCGCACGGCGTCACTGTAAATCAGCCTCCCCCGGTGATAACTGCAGCCGAACCGTACAGCCCCAACACCACTCCCCCCCTCCACCCCCCGAAATTTACCCCCGGGGGTACGATGTGATATGATACGATACAACTTTATTGTCAGTTTGCACTGAAATTCATTTTGCATCCTTAGGCAGTTCCTTTCAAGAGATTACATACAGATTAAACATATGACACTTATCATTGACGTACAAAACGCATCAAACAGTCATGACAAACATACGTATCACATTATATCCTCTGGATTCAGATCTCAATTAGCAGCACACTGGTTTTGGTTTAGCAACAGGATAGACTGATGTATAAAAGAATCCTGCAGCCTGTTGCGTTAATGGGGCTAGCTGACATTAGCACAGGTATTAGCGCTGCTAATTGCGTTAGCCTGGGTTCATTCGTTTTTCTTTGGCTTTCCTTCTGTCTGTTTGTGACGTGCAAGTCAGCGCTCTCTTTACTCACCTCTGGTCTGCCGCGAGCCGCCACCGAGCAGACATCACCATCGCGTCCGCGAGGGAGCCCGCGTCGTGGCGATGAGTTAGCGTGTTTCGCATAGCGGGCATGGGGTGGGGGGTGATCGCTTTAGGACCGCCTCCTTGCCTGACGGCTGCAGGTGGATAGATGGAGGTCTCCAACTCGCACAGCGCAGGACTCTGGGATAGGTCCCATATCAGGAATGTACTGGAAATTTAACATTTCCGTATGCTACATCTAATGCATCAGCACGTCAAAGCACTTCGCTATATATGGCTATTATACAATCGTTGAGCCTTTTATATATTGCAGGGTATATGTTTCTTTGAAAATGACGGTGACGTGAAGTGCCTTTGTATTCATGTTCTCAGAAACGCGGGCGTGTTCGCGGTTGTGGTGCGGTATGGTTCTCTTGTTGCGGTGTGGCTGAAGTGGTGTTTTACGCGGCTGGTGGTTTTCGCCCGGTTTGGGTTAGACCCCTCTGTCTGTGCCCCAGGGTCCAGCAGCCTGTTTGGGAACAGCGGGGCCAAGGCCTTCGGGTTCGGGACCGTGCCCGGGCCCGGGACCGCGCCGCCCTCCTTCGGGGAGCCGAAGCCCAGCGGCACCTTCAGCACCGGGGTGGGGAGCGTGGCCGCACAGGGGTTCGGCTCCTTCACCAGCCCGGCCAAAACAGGTACACTGCCCCGCCCACAGACAGGTACGCCGCCCCGCCCACAGACAGACAGACAGGTACACTGCCCCGCCCACAGACAGGTACGCCGCCCCGCCCACAGACAGACACACGGACAGGTACACTGCCCTGCCCACAGACAGACACACGGACAGGTACACTGCCCCGCCCACAGACAGGTACGCTGCCCCGCCCACAGACAGGTGCGCCCACAGACAGACACACGACAGGACAGCCCTGCCCTGCCCAGACAGACACACGGACAGGTACACTGCCCCGTCCACAGACAGACACACGGACAGGTACGCTGCCCCGCCCACAGACAGACACACGGACAGGTACATCGCCCCGCCCACAGACAGACACACGGACAGGTACACTGCCCTGCCCACAGACAGGTACGCTGCCCCGCCCACAGACAGGTGCGCCCACAGACAGACACACGGACAGGTACACTGCCCTGCCCACAGACAGACACACGGACAGGTACACTGCCCCGCCCACAGACAGGTACGCTGCCCCGCCCACAGACAGGTGCGCCCACAGACAGACACACGGACAGGTACACTGCCCTGCCCACAGACAGACACACGGACAGGTACACTGCCCCGCCCACAGACAGACACACGGACAGGTACGCTGCCCCGCCCACAGACAGACACACGGACAGGTACATCGCCCCGCCCACAGACAGACACACGGACAGGTACACTGCCCTGCCCACAGACAGGTACGCTGCCCCGCCCACAGACAGACACACGGACAGGTGCCCCTACCCCGCCCACAGACAGACACATGGACAGGTACACTGCCCCGCCCACAGACAGACACACGGACAGGTACACTGCCCCGCCCACAGACAGGTACGCTGCCCCGCCCACAGACAGACACACGAACACTTTCCCTGTTACTCACGCACTGACTGACTCGCTCACTGAGCCACTGACTGACTGCCTGACTGAATGGCTGATTGCAAATGTTGAAATGCAACGAAGCATAATTAGGTTAACCTTTAAATAGCTTTGCACCATATGGTCAGTATAGTCTGGATCATTAGTGTCGGAGCATGCATAATCCATAAAATGTGATTCCCCGTCCAGAATAAGGTTGCCAATGTTAATGTAAAACACAAACAGGGTGAACTGTATCATATTCAAAGCAATGTTCTAACATTGCTTTGAAAGATAACCTTGAATGTTTTTCTTTCTTTAATCATCAAACTCATTAGTTCTCGGGCTCAATATTTACGCGGCCGAATTCAGCATTTTTATAGCTTTAATTTCGTCCGAATATTGCGTCATTTACATTTTTGTATAATGTTCGTATCTTGAAGCAGTCATTGTGATGCTGATCAGGCCCTGTTGTTACACTGCTCCAGATTTAATGCTACATCAGGGGATTTATTGTGATAAATAACTCGGGGACAGTATCAGCATTTTAAATTTTCACGCCCCCATCCCTGTGAAGTGACATCGCTTTTTTTCCCCTCTGAGTTCGTTGGGGGTGCTGGGTGCAGTGCATTTGTTTCCTCCAGGTTTAGGGTTCCTTTCTCCCCTTTCTGGCTCTATCTCTTAGTGAGCAGGGTTCTGTTAGAGAGCGGGGTTCTGTTAGAGAGTGGGGTTCTGTTAGAGAGGAGGGTTCTGTTAGAGAGGAGGGTTCTGTTAGAGAGCGGGGTTCTGTTAGAGAGCGAGGGTCTTTTAGAGAGGAGGGTTCTGTTAGAGAGCGGGGTTCTGTTAGAGAGCGGGGGTTCTGTTAGAGAGGAGGGTTCTGTTAGAGAGTGGGGTTCTGTTAGAGAGTGGGGTTCTGTTAGAGAGTGGGGTTCTGTTAGAGAGCGAGGGTCTTTTAGAGAGGAGGGTTCTGTTAGAGAGTGGGGTTCTGTTAGAGAGTGGGGTTCTGTTAGAGAGGAGGGTTCTGTTAGAGAGCAGGGTTCTGTTAGAGAGCGGGGTTCTGTTAGAGAGCGGGGTTCTGTTAGAGAGCGGGGGTTCTGTTAGAGAGTGGGGTTCTGTTAGAGAGCGGGGTTCTGTTAGAGAGCGGGGGTTCTGTTAGAGAGCGAGGGTTCTGTTAGAGAGTGGGGTTCTGTTAGAGAGGAGGATTCTGTTAGAGGGGAGGGTTCTGTTAGAGAGGAGGGTTCTGTTAGAGAGCGGGTTTCTGTTAGAGAGGAGGGTTCTGTTAGAGAGTGGGGTTCTGTTAGAGAGGAGGGTTCTGTTAAGAGAGTGGGGTTCTGTTAGAGAGTGGGGTGCTGTTAGAGAGGAGGGTTCTGTTAGAGAGGAGGGTTCTGTTAGAGGGGAGGGTTCTGTTAGAGAGGAGGGTTCTGTTAGAGAGGAGGGTTCTGTTAGAGAGCGGGGTTCTGTTAGAGAGGAGGGTTCTGTTAGAGAGGAGGATTCTGTTAGAGAGTGGGGTTCTGTTAGAGAGGAGGGGTCTGTTAGAGAGTGGGGTTCTGTTAAAGAGCGGGGTTCTGTTAGAGAGGATGGTTCTGTTAGAGGGTGGGGTTCTGTTAGAGAGGAGGGTTCTGTTAGAGAGCAGGGTTCTGTTAGAGAGCAAGGTTCTGAGAGAGGAGGGTTCTGTTAGAGAGGGGGTTCTGTTAGAGGGGAGGGTTCTGTTAGAGAGTGGGGTTCTGTTAGAGAGGAGGGTTCTATTAGAGAGGAGGGTTCTGAGAGAGGAGGGTTCTGTTAGAGAGGGGTTCTGTTAGAGTGGGGTTCTGTTAGAGAGCAGGGTTCTGTTAGAGAGGGGTTCTGTTAGAGAGGAGGGTTCTGTTAGAGAGGAGGGTTCTGTTAGAGAGTGGGGTTCTGTTAGAGAGGAGGGTTCTGTTAGAGAGGAGGGTTCTGTTAGAGAGTGGGGTTCTGTTAGAGAGGAGGGTTCTGTTAGAGAGGGGGGTTCTGTTAGAGAGGAGGGTTCTGTTAGAGAGTGGGGTTCTGTTAGAGAGGAGGGTTCTGTTAGAGAGGAGGGTTCTGTTAGAGAGTGGGGTTCTGTTAGAGAGGAGGGTTCTGTTAGAGGGGAGGGTTCTGTTAGAGTGTGGGGTTCTGTTAGAGAGGAGGGTTCTGTTAGAGAGCGAGGGTCTTTTAGAGAGGAGGGTTCTGTTAGAGAGTGGGGTTCTGTTAGAGAGTGGGGTTCTGTTAGAGAGGAGGGTTCTGTTAGAGAGTGGGGTTCTGTTAGAGAGGAGGGTTCTGTTAGAGAGGAGGGTTCTGTTAGAGAGTGGGGTTCTGTTAGAGAGTGGGGTTCTGTTAGAGAGGGGGTTCTGTTAGAGAGTGGGGTTCTGTTAGAGAGGGTTCTGTTAGAGAGGAGGTTCTGTTAGAGAGTGGGGTTCTGTTAGAGAGTGGGGTTCTGTTAGAGGGAGGTTCTGTTGAGAGGGAGGGTTCTGTTAGAGAGGGGGTTCTGTTAGAGAGGGGTTCTGTTAGAGAGGAGGGTTCTGTTGAGAGGAGGGTTCTGTTAGAGAGTGGGGTTCTGTTGAGAGTGGGGTTCTGTTAGAGTGGGGTTCTGTTAGAGAGCGGGGTTCTGTTAGAGAGTGGGGTTCTGTTAGAGAGTGGGGTTCTGTTAGAGAGGAGGGTTCTGTTAGAGAGTGGGGTTCTGTTAGAGAGCGGGGTTCTGCTAGAGAGGAGGGGTCTGTTAGAGAGTGGGGTTCTGTTAGAGAGTGGGGTTCTGTTGGAGAGGAGGGTTCTGTTAGAGAGGAGGGTTCTGTTAGAGAGCAGGGTTCTGTTAGAGAGTGGGGTTCTGTTAGAGAGCGGGGTTCTGCTAGAGAGGAGGGGTCTGTTAGAGAGTGGGGTTCTGTTGGAGAGGAGGGTTCTGTTGGAGAGGAGGGTTCTGTTGGAGAGGAGGGTTCTCTTACGTACACAAGTGTGAAAATGAGTGTCTGTGTTACAGTTGCCGTCTCTGTGTCTGAGGTGTCCCACCTGGGCTCATTACAAAGCTGCCAGATTTGCAGTAAAAATGTCAGCCGGCTCGATAAAGGCAGAAATAGCTGAGCATCGTTTCATGGATTTCTTGTCTCGGAGTTTGCAGAGCTGCGGCGTTGGCTTGGTGTAATTGATCGCGTTTCTGCTAACTTTCTGCGCACGTTTGTGCGTTCGGCTTCTGGGACCGCGCGTGCTTTTTCAGCGCTGAGCTGCAGTTATAAACGCAGAATTTTCTGCTTATGCAACTTTACAGCGTACTTTACCCGCTCGAAAGACGCGCTGTGAGTTTGCGGTCCCCTCCAGCAGCTCGCGGGCGGTGTAGGCGAGGCCGTACAGGGAGTGTAATCCGGTTTCACTCGCCCAATCAATTATTCACCCCTCGCGTGACGTGGAGGGGCGGCTGAAATATCAGAGCCCGCTCCGGCGAGGCTTCCAGAGAGCGCGGTCGCTACGCGCCACAACGGAACACGAACCCGCCCTGTGTGCGTGTGTGCGTGTGCGTGCGAGTGTGTGTGTGTGTGTGTGTGTGTGTGTGTGCGTGTATGTATGTGTGCATTTGTCTCTGCATGCGTGTGTGTGTGTGCACGTGTCTCTGCGTGCATGTGAGCGTACGTGTGTGTGTGTGTGTGTGTGTGTGTGTGTGCATGTGTTTCTGCGTGCATGTGAGTGTACGTGTGTGTGTGTGTGTGTGTGTGTGTGCATGTGTTTCTGCGTGCATGTGAGCGTACGTGTGTGTGTGTGTGTGTGTGTGTGTGTGTGATGTGTTCTGCGTGCAGTGGCGTACTGTGTGTGTGTGTGTGTGTGTTGTTGTGTGTGTGTGTGTGCATGTGTTCTCTGCGTGCATGTGAGCGTACGTGTGTGTGTGTGTGTGTGTGGTGTGTGTGTGCGTGCATGTGTTGTGCATTTGTCTTGCATGAGCGTACGTGTGTGTGTGCTGTTCTGCGTGCATGTGAGCGTACGTGTGTGTGTGTGTGTGCATGTGTTTCTGCGTGCATGTGAGCGTACGTGTGTGTGTGTGTGTGTGTGTGTGTGTGTGTGTGTGCGTGTGTGTGTGTTGTCTGCTGGTGTGTGTGTGTGCACGGTTCTGCTGCATGTGAGCGTACGTGGTGTGTGTGTTGTGTGTGTGTGTGTGTGTGCGTGTGACTGTTGCGTGTGTGGGTGTGTGTGGGTGTGTTTGTGCGTGCGTGCGTGCGTGTGCGTGCGTGCGTGCGTGTGTGTGTGTGTCTCTGCGTGCATGTGAGCGTGTGTGTGTGCATGCAGGAGCATGTGTGTGTGTGTGCGTGTGTGTGTGTGCATTTGTCTCTGCGTGTGTGTGTGTGTGTGTGTGCATGCAGGAGCATGTGTGTGTTTTTGAGGGCAGGTTTTTTGGCCCATTGCTATGCCGATATAAGTTTTTAAAAAATAAGTGTTTCTTTGGTATTACTTAATAGAAAGCAAAATGGTTAACCAAGATTATTCCCAGTAATTTATTTTTTTTGGGATATAGATCATCTTAAGAGACCCCCCCCCCCCCCCCCCAGCCCCAGCAGTAGTGCCAGTTTTAGGAAAACTCTGGGGCCGGTCTTACGCATCTAAGAAACACACAGCGGTGGCTCGTCCTACTTTCTGACCTTAAGAGAAAAAAGCGAGGTCATCACACTCCCGGGTTTTCTGAGTCCGTCGTGACTGATTTTAACGAGAGAAGAACGGTGGAACCCGTGGCTCTATTAGACCAAGCTCAGAGACCACTGGTTCTGAACTTCGCTCGGTGTTTTTGGGCAGGTTCCTGTGTAACTAGGGGAGTTGCTCGGGTTAGTTACCTGAAACGCCCAGCCTTCCTGTGTCGCGTCTAATAAAAGAGGAAACCGGCTCAAACTGGCTGTTTAGCAGGTGAAGCCAAAAAGTGTGCGAAGGACTGAACTATGAACAGGAGACACGCGTGCTCTCAGTCAATATGTTTAGATTTTATAAGTTTTTATTAAAAACATGGATGCTTTTGACCCTGTTATCAGGCCTTTATCAGAATGAGTCGAATGGCTAGACAGTAGGACCAGAGCATGGATGTGTTCAGTCCTGTGTGGTGTGGGGAGTCATTTTTTCCTTCCTCTCTCCCCCCCCCCCTCCCCCCCCCCCGAGCAGGTGGTTTCGGCAGCGCCCCCGTGTTCGGGAGCCCCCCCGCCTTCGGGGGCTCGCCGTCGTTCGGGGGGGCGTCGGCGTTCGGGGCGGCGCCCTCCTTCAGCACCCCCCTGGCGCCCGCGCCCGCCAAGGTCTTCGGCGAGGGGACGGCGGCCGCCAACGTGGGAGGATTCGGGTGAGTGCCCGTCCCTAGCCTAGCGCCGAACCCGTGACCTTCAGGTGGCGAGGCCGGCTCCTTGCCCATCACACTGTAGGGCACAAAACGCATCACCATTTTCATACAGGGCTCAGCTCCTTTTCATAAAGGTGGTTTTGGTGTTTTGCTTTTGTCCCCTTGTCCTCCTCCCCCACCCCCCCCTCCACAATCTTATTATGTCAACGTTATTTGTGCTCCCACATTTTTTTTAAAATTGGAAAGTGATATTTTTAGCCACTGCGTTTGGAAACCACGTGTAACAGGTCTCATCAGAGACTGCGAAACAAACGGAATCTCGTCTTTACTTAATCTTATCAGGCGGATTTATCTGAGAAAATCTTTTTTAGGGTTTTTTTTTTGTACTTTCAGAGGGATTATTATTCCCCTGGGAGTGTGGGGGGGGAGGGGGGGGTACACCCCCCAGGTCTGTGGTCTGGCCGCTGGTGCCGCCATGTTAAAAATCACAGAGCTCCCGAGGCAGCGGATTATGTGGAGATAATCCTGGAGCTGGGCGCTTGCCTGGGGCAGATTAAGTGGCGGAGCCCGCCCCCTCCCTCCTGTGCCCCGCCCCCTCCCGCCCCCTCCCCTGTGCCCCGCCCCCTCCCTCCTGTGCCCCGCCCCCTCCTTCCTGTGCCCCGCCCCCTCCCTCCTGCCCCCTCCTCAGTGCCCCGCCCCTCCTCTGCCCCGCCCCTCCTTCCTGTGCCCCGCCCCCTCCCTCCTGTGCCCCGCCCCCCTCCGCCCGCCCCTCCTCCGTGCCCGCCCCTCCCTCCTGGCCCCGCCCCTCCCTCCTGTGCCCTGCCCCCTCCCTCCTGTGCCCGCCCCTCCCTCCTGGCCCTGCCCCCTCCCTCCGTGCCCGCCCTCTCCGTGCCCTGCCCCCTCCCCTGTGCCCGCCGTTTCGCTCTCCCGTTCGCGGCTCGGCTCCGGCAGGAAGTAAATCTGGCCCGGGGCGACGGGCTCGGCGACAGGGAGGGCAGCCGCTGAAAAATGGTCTCCTGAATTGGGGTCGGGGGGGTCAGCGGCGCCTCGGACCGCCGCTCAGATTAGATACGGGAGCGGGGCGGGCCCGCTTATGACCCTGGCCAGTCTGCTCCCACCAACGCACACTCCTACCCCCCACCGCCCCACCCATGGCCCTTATCTCAGACTGCGAGGGGAGGGGGGGGCACCTTCAGCCCAAACTGACCCTGGAGAAAGCTGCATATGAACGCGGTATGGGAGAGGTGGCGGGGGGTGGGGGGGGGTTAGGGGTAAGGCTGCAGGTATCAAGGCCGGCTCATTTTAGAGATGCAGGGGGGGGTTAGGGGTAAGGCTGCAGGTATCAAGGCCGGCTCATGTTTAGAGATGCGGGGGGGGGGTGGTAGTGGGTAAGGCTCATTTTAGAGATGGGGGGGGTTAGGGGTAACGGCCTCATTTTAGAGATGCAGGGGGGGGGTTAGGGGTAAGGCTGCAGGTATCAAGGCCGGCTCATTTTAGAGATGCAGGGGGGGTAGGGGTAAGGCTGCAGGTATCAAGGCCGGCTCATTTTAGAGATGCAGGGGGGGGGTTAGGGGTAAGGCTGCAGGTATCAAGGCCGGCTCATTTTAGAGATGCAGGGGGGGTAGGGGTAAGGCTGCAGGTATCAAGGCCGGCTCATTTTAGAGATGAGGGGGGGTTAGGGGTAAGGCTCTTCAGGTATCAAGGGGGATTTAGAGATCAGACCGTAGTTAGCTCTTCCACATGGCGCTCCATTAGAGGGGGGGGGCGGGGGTAAGGTTGCTAGAGATTCAGGCTGCGCTCGTTTTGAAGCTTTGCTCGGGGGTTAGGGTAGGCGCAGGTATCAGGCGCTCATTAGAATGCAGGGGTGGGTACGCAGGTATCAAGGCCGTATTTGGATGGGGGTTAGGGGAGCTGCAGTATAGGCCGGCTCTTTAGAGATGAGGGGTGGGTAGCGCAGTATCAGGCGCTCATTAGAGTGCAGGGGGTTGGGTTCAGGTATCAGCGGTATTTAGAATGCGGGGTTGGGGTAGCTGCGTACAAGGCCGGCCTTTAGAGATCAGGGGTTGGGTAGGCTGCAGTATCAGGCCGCTCTTTAGGATGCAGGGGTTAGGTAGGCTGCAGGTATCAGCGCTCTTTAGAGATGCGGGGGGGTTGGTAGCTGCAGTATCAAGCGGCTATTTAGAGATCGGGGGTGGGTAAGGTGCGGTATCAAGGCGCTCATTTAGAGATGCAGGGGTTAGGGGTAGGCGCGTATCAGGCGCTCATTGAGATGCGGGGGTTAGGAGGCTCTTTAATGCGGGGTTTACGATCACGCAGTCTCTTTCCACGTCTGACCTCCAGAGCGGGGGGGGGGAGGTGAAATGGTTGCTAGAGAAATTCGGCTTTCCCTCTGCGCTCGTTTTTGAAGCTTTGCTCCATTTCTCTCTAGTTTTTGAGAACGAGGACTTTCAGGCATCAATCAAAGGAGCGATTAACCCCCCCCCCACCCTTTCCCCCCCCAGGGAAGACCTCTCACAGTTTTTGGTTTCCCCATTTTCCCTTCAGACAGTATGGTTATAATCTTCAGCTGGCCTTTCGTCCGTTGTAGACACTTGAGGAAGCTTCTGGTAATAGCCTGTATGGGCTTGTCTGTTTGTCAAAAGTAAAAAATAAATAAAAAAATGTCGGAAAATTGAAGTTTTTTTTAGAACCTATGTTTATGGTCCATGCTTATTGTCATTCATATTGTTACTTTCCAGTGTCGAACCATTTTCTGCGATGGTAATTATTTCTTTTGTACCAGAACCAGCAGTAACTGTGTTCATGCTATTATGATGTTACAATGCTCCGTTTAATGCTGAAGAAGCATTTAATTTCTGAATAATGCTTCATGGAAATAGTGCACACTCCACCGTGCCTAATTTTATTGGTGAATTGTGTTTATTCAGCCTTGCGTCTTGCCGATATTTCTCATTATTCTGGGTTGTAATGGCTGGATTGCTCAGTATTATTGAAGCTTATTCGGCAGAAGGTGGAGACAATTGTGGAAGGCGGAGCTTGGTTTCCTGGTCACCTTTACTGTCGTCTGATTGGCTCCCTGACTGTCCTGCAGGTTCGCCTCTGCTTCCAACGCCCCGACCTTCGGCAGCCTGGCCAATCAGAGCGCCCCGTCGTTCGGCGGCCTGGCCAATCAGAACGCCCCGTCTTTCGGGAGCCTGGCCCAGCAGGGCCCCGGGTTCGGCAGCCAGAGCAGCGGCTTCCCCGGGTTCGGGTCCCCGGCAGGTGAGTCGCAGTTTACCCACAATCCCCGGCTGCTTCGCTCGAGCGTCTGTCTTTCCGATCGCTTTTGAGTGTAGGGACGCGGGAACTACGTTTCCCTTGCTCCTGAACAGATTACACGGCTCTTATTGTTTTAAAGGAAGTTATGTATCGTTTATGTTGGGGGTGGGGGGGGAGTAATTTTTTTTTTTTATTATATTTTATGACATTTTTTTGAGGATAGCGCAGCATTCTGAGCTGAGGCGGGGCATTGCTCCGTCCGGCCAAAGGAACGCGCCGCCACTTCCTGTGGAAGGGAGGGTGGGGTGGAGGCGTGTCCGAGCTGCGCTGGAGCGTAAATAAATAAGCATGTTTGCCGGGCGGGGCGTTTCTGGGCGGGTGAGCCGCCGTTAGCGTCACCGCCCGCGCCCGAGGGGCGTGGCCGGCCGGGGCAGCGGTTGCCGTGGGGACGGCGGCACGCTAAGTAGCCCACGTTCTGTGGCACAACTCCAGGCTCCCAGAATAACACCATGTCCCTCTTTATCTTCAGACCTGGAGAGAGAACCAGGAAAACGTTTTAGATGTCTCTGTCTCTCTCCCTCCCTCTCTTTCTCCCTCTTCCCTTTGCTCTCTCTCTCCCTCCCTCTCTTTCTCCTCCTTCCCTTCTCTCTCTCTCTTTCTCCCTCCCTCTCTTTCTCCCTCTTCCCTTTTCTCTCTCTCTCTCTCCCTCCCTCTCTCTCCATCCCTCCCTTTCTTTCTCTCTCTTGCTGTCTTCCTCCTTCCCTTCTCTCTCTCTCTCTCTCGCTCTCATTTTGTCTGTAGTTCATGTCTCGGGGTCATCTTGCAGTAAATGTCAGAGAATCTAGAGAAGACACTTGATTCAGTTTTTTTTTTTTACTTTTTGTACACGTGTCACTGAACAGCCATCACTGTCAATCAGAGTCGCACAGCGCCTCATCTGTACGCAGGAAAATACGGTTTTTTTTTTAAGGGAATCAGACTAACGCGACGTTTGCGTTTCCTTTATAGCTTTCTCTGGCGGCGGCTTTGGGTCCACAAATCAGTAAGTATTGATTTCTGCGTCTGTGCGTGTCTGTGTGTACGTGTGTGTGTGTGTCTGTGCGTGTGTCTGTGTGTGCGTCTGTGCACGAGTACGTCAGTGTGTGCGTCTGTGCGTGTTGCTCTTTTTGAGTTTTTGAGCTTTTGAGCTCTGTCGCCTCTGTCATGTGGCCGGCCCCTTAATATCTCCCATGATCCTCTGCTGTGTTCAGAGGATTCTGGAAAAAGGCCTCCTGTCCTTACCCCACTGCACTTCTTCATTTTCAACCTCCCCCATCCCCTCAAACAAGGTCCCCTGTCATACTGCTGAACCCACAGCCAATCAGCTGTCAGCAGGATTTCTCTCCCCGTCCCCCTGTGCCCCCCCGTCCCCCACCAAGGAGGCCCTCCTGTTCAGAGATCTGACATCTGATAAATATTCAGTAACTTTCCTTTGTGTGTATATATATATATGTACAGTGAGCTTCATAATGTTTGGGACAAAGATGTATTTTTTTCTTGATTTGGCTCTGTATGTACTCCCCAATTTTAGATTTGCAATCAAACGATTCACTTGTGGTTAAAATTGCAGATTGTCAGCTTTTATTTAAGGAACAAATGGCTTCCCAGGTGTTTTTTTTATTAGCCAGGTGTGTTCTCTGTTGCTTTGTTGGTACAGGAATGAGAGCTCTCAGTATCTAGTTTTGATTCTCGACTTTGGAGTCTGTTACTGGTGTTTGTCAGCATGAGTACCAGTGAAAGTCAAGGAAGCCATTATGAGGCTGAGAAATAAGAAAAAAAACAGTCAGTGACATTCGCCAAGCCTTGGACTTACCCCCCTTCCAACAGCTTTGGGATCAGTTGGAAAGCCAGCGTCGAGCCAGGCCTAATTGCCCAATCAGTGCCCCACCTCACTAATGCTCTTTTGAATGGAAACAAATCAGCGCAACAATGCTCCAAAATCTCGTAGAAAGCCTTCGCAGAAGAGTGGAGATTGTTATATCAGCGAAGGGTGGGCCAACATCATATTAATGCCCGTAATTTTGGATGAGCAGTTTGATGTCAGGTGTCAATTCACTTTTGGCCATGTAGTGTAAGTGTAGAATGTGCATTTTAACCACAAGTTAATTGTTTGATTACGAATCTAAAATTCTGGAGTACAGACCCAAATCCAGAAAATGTCTTTGTCTCAAGTATTATGGAGCTCATTGTGTGCGTACATATGTGTTTGAAGAGTTTTGTTCCACAGCAAGATATATCCATTTTAGGATGAAAACAAACTTGTCTGAAGTACATTCCTCGATATCTACAAAAATATGATTGTTTTGTACGTAGAGGACATAGGATAGCTAACATCTTTTCAAATCATTTTATGAAGAGTAGTTGGCACTTTTTAAAAATGGTGGATATCTCATTTTGTGAACAGTGCTCTTCATATATATATATATATATATATATATATATATATATATATGTCTGTATGATCTTTCAACTGATGAGCAAGTTTCAGCATCTTTTGACCGTTAATTTGCTCTCAGAAGGAACTTTCGAGCAGCCTATCAGAGCGCCATTCCTGTGCATGTCAGTGATGATGATGATGATGGCGTTCCCCTTCACGTGTGCAGGACGTCAGCGTCCGCCATTTTATCTCTGAAACGCCAGCTCACGTGGCCACTCAAGTGCAGCATACCAGAGAGAACTGCGACTATAAGAACACCGACAGGCCAATATGTGATAAAACCGCAATGCTACAGTTTCCTGTGCTCTGCTGTGGCGGACATCTTAAAGGATAGCGGTAAAGGCTACGGCGCTAAGATGTTCCGGCAGACCCCCCCTGCGGAGGGTTGGTCGGACTCCCTGTCCATCACCGTGCAGGAGTGGGCGGGTACAAGCTGTTGCTATGGGGCAGCGAGGAAGGGGCCCTCCCCACACACAGTTCTGGCCATTTACCTCCCCCCCCATCACCCCCCACGCCCCAGGGCTTCTCTCCTGGAGACGCTGCCTCTCATTGCCCACTCCTAGCCCCCTGCCCCCTCCTGATGCCCTGCCCTTTTGCAGCTTGAGTGGCTGATGAGGTCATCGCACCTAGGGCACTGTGAGTCAATGCGACTTCGCCGTGACCTCAGCGCGACCTCACCAGTCTTCCTCCCCGATGATTCCGTCTCCCTCCGGATGCTCTGGATCCCGTTCGGTCGTTCAGAATAGCGGTTTTGAGGGCCGGGAGGAGCGCCAGTCGGCGTCCGAGACGACGCTCCCCGCAGACCCCTCCTGTTCAGCCCTCAATCTTTTCTTTCTTTTTTTGGTGTTTTTCTTTACTTTTGCAGATCTTCTCAAACGTTCGCCGGTTGGAGAAGCTAGTTATTGTATACCCTGTCGGGGGACACAACAGGTGTGACCAGCGGCTCTTCGTCTGCAATCAAGCTTTTTTTGGGTGGAAGACGTTGGGAGGGGGGAGTGGGGTGGGTGGGGGGGGTGGAAGATGCTGGGGGGAGGGGTGGAAGACGCTGGGGGAGGGGGGTTGTCGGGGTGGAAGATGCTGAGGGGGAGGCACAGAGTCCACAACTAGACTTTGACCATGGACGTGCAAGTCCTCGGTCAGGATTGGGTCAGTTCCATTTCAATTAAGACGAAGACCCGCCCCCTACGAACCATGAGGATTTATTAAGTTAAGGAATTTCTTTGTTGGATTGGAACTGATCCAAACGCTGTTGAAGGTAGAAACAAGTGGACTGTGTCTTCAGAAAATCTAAGGGAAGCAGATCCTTGAAGACGCTCAGTATCAGTAGGGTTTTAGACAAAGAGAATTGGGAAGGAAGTTATTTTGATTAGGTTGTTGTTTAGTTTGTGTGAACTGGTCTGTCTGTCATTTCTCCTTTCGTTGATTTCGTAGCAGTTTTTACTCAGGAGTCATTTGAAGCTCGTAGTAACGTAACATGGGTGCTTAAAAAAAAAAGACAAGCCAACAAGGTTGCAAAAATGAAGGACGGCAAAGGTAACGTAGTAATACGTTTATATCAGTGTGAGTTTTTTTTTAATTGTTTTATTTTAATGTTCAGATGAAATGCTGTGTTGTCTAGAGCTGAAGCCCTCCCTCCCCAAAATCTGTCAGATTGATCATTTCTGCCCCCCCCTGACTCCATTATTTATCGCACCGGCGGAGGGATAGAACCGCGAGATAGAGGGCAAAGAAATGTTGTCATCAGATCCAAATAAATCCCTACACCGCTGACAGGAGCTCAAAGCAGATATCGCCATGTTATTCCAGAGGCGTTTTCCATTGCCCCTGATGGACTGGGATGTGACAGGACTTCCGAAAAGAATGAATTGTATACCGCTCTCTTTTTTTTTGTTTTGTTTTGTTTTGTTTTGTTTTTAGAACTGAATCCCTTTTCCTTGGCACACTGTATATTTTATAGCTGGAAAGTGGGAAATAAACTCGGCTATTTTCAATCTGCCTTTTCCGCGCGGTCTCTTCATTAACGCGCTGGGACTTGTGCCGTGCGTTAATTGGACCCGCTGTATATTTTTGTTTTAATTTTTAAGTGCCTCCGGCGTGATTCGCCACAAACTCGTTAAATTGGCGGAAATGTGTTTAGATTGCTTTTTATAAACTGTCGAAGAACCCCCTCCCCTGCGTGAAGCTTTGGTGCTGGAAAAGGGCATCGCTGAAGGTCATGAATCTTACAAGGAGGAGTAATTATTAAGGTGGGGGTTTGAGAACAGAGGGAGCGGGCTTCCAGGGAAGGGTGCTGTGGTAGTTAGCGTTAGCCGCGCTACCGTGTAGTTCAGGAGCCTGGTTTTGAATGCTGGAGTCTGCACTGTTGACTAGCTTTTGGTTTGTTTTTTTTTGTTTTGTCTGTTTTCTTTTTTGTCTGCTGTACTGAGGATAGGCAGACGAAAAGAAAAAAAAACGAGGCGCGTGTTCAGTGTCCGTGAGAATGCGACCGGACGGTCAGCTGCCCACGCCCGTGCTTTGCCCCGCCCCTCCTTTTGTTGTCGCGCGTGCCCTGCGAAACTCGCCAGGCTGTAAAAATAGACTCCTGTCTTCTGAGGGGCGGGGTCCGGGGACGGCCGGGGAACGGGGAGCGTCGCCCGGCGCCTCGTACCCCCTCCCGAGGCGGCTGCAGCTGTGACGTCCAGCCGGGCGGGATTCCGGAATGCCGGGGTCGCATCACGTGACATCCCCCACCCTCCCCCCCACCCCCCCCCACACACCCCAGCTCCCTCTCGGAAGCCACATTCCATTTCCCATCAGGCTTTGCCTGAGCCACAGAGGCTGCTGCCCGGTTCTCTGGCTTCCTTAACATAAACTCTGGAGAGAAATCCCGTTTTTTTTTTTTTTTTTTTTTTTAAGCCTTCACCATCAGTAATGAAAGGCTAAGGAAAGTGCCGGCGGTTTGGGACTTCACCGGTGCTCAGAAATAATATTACGTTGCCAGGCCTTTACCTCCGGGCATCTTTGACCTCCGCCGCCCACCAGACCGGTGAAAGCTTTCATGGTGGAAGCTCACCATCGCCGCGGTCGCGATGAGGACTCTTTACGACGCACCGTATTAAGGGAATGGTAAATGGACTGCATTTATATAGCGCTCTTATCCAAAGCGCTTTACAATTGATGCCTCTCATTCGCCAGAGCAGTTGGGGGTCAGGTGCATTGCTCAAGGACACTTCGACACGCCCAGGGCGGGGTTTGAACCGGCAACCCTCCGACTGCCAGACAATCGGTCTTACCTCCTGAGCCATGTCACCTCGGGAAATATCAGAAAGATTCTCGGGGGGGAGATTGAAAGATTGGCACTTGGCATCTCGGTCCCAGAAAGTGGGGGAAGTGGTCTGTGATTGGCTGTTGCCACAAGGCTGCCCCGCCTCCCCATATAACACCGACCTCCGCGACAGCTTCTGCCTTCCTCTCTCGTTTTCCCTTTTCCCGCTCTTTTGTCCTCCTGCCTCGCGCCGTTTCCACGGCGAGCCTAGCCGCGCCGCGGTACACGCTCGCGCTCTGGCACAGCAGCTGTCGGCCCGGAATCCAGACAAGAATAACCCCCCCCATCCCCGCTCCACCCCATACCCCCCCCCACCCCCGCTCCGGCCCTCACACACCGAATTGTTGGCATTGCTCAAAGTCTGAACGTTGTTACCTCCTTGGTTCCTTAATTGCCAGAACCCCTGTTTTTTGCTGAGGGGGTCTTTCCGCTGGGACGGGGGGTCCGTTTTGGTGGTTTCAGTGCTCCAAAAAGCGCAGCGGCGCAGAGGGTTAGATTCATCGTGAGGGTGTCAGGAGAGGTTTTTTTTTTTTTTTTTTTTTTTTTTTTTTTTTTTTTTGGGTAGTCTCCTAATCCACCCCTGGTCTGGGGTCAGTAGGTGTGGTGCGGATTATTTTTGGCTCTTTCGTTCCGTCTCTGCATGCTTGGCGGAATGAACCAACTTTGACCAAGTCACAGCCAGTCGCAGGGGGGTGGGGTGGCGGGCGGGTTTTGGGTTGGGGGGCATTCTGGGAGGGGGGGGGGGGTGTTCAGCAATAGCAATGAAGGGACCCCCCCTATCCCTGTTGTCACCAGAAACCCAGTCTCTGGGTTTTAGATCCAGGCTGTAATGACTGTAGTACAGTTGCCCCCTGACTTATATATATTTATATATGTATATTATATCTACATTTTTATTGCACATTGGGACGTGGAGACAGCTTGCAGATCTCAGGTTGATGGGCGCATGGGCGAGCGCGGGATCGAGGAGCGGGGGTTGGGGCGGGGGGGGGGGGGGGGCGGCTTCCCGACTCTGCCGCAGACGCGAGCGTTCGCCCGCGCTGCACAGTGAATAGTAATCCATCCCCGCGGCAACGGGGATGAGATCGTAGGCCTCCATTTGCATGAGATTCGGAAACAGAAGCGGAAACCGTGGGGGTTGGGGGGGGGGTTGGGTCGTGCGTGTGCCGCTTCTCCGCTTTCCGATTCTTGTCCCGAAGCGGATGGGTCGCAGGGGCGGGTTTCATTTCCAAGAATTCACGGTGGTGGTGAATACTTATTGACTGCAGGTGCTCCTGTTCGTTTGTGCGAGCAGAGCTGAGCAGAGCTGAGCAGAGCTGAGCTGAGCTGAGCTGAGCTGAGCTGAGCTGGGCTGAGCTGAGCTGGGCTGAGATGAGCTGAGCTGAGCAGAGCTGTGCGTGTTGCATCTTGCAGAGATGTGGTGATCAAAATGTCTTTGGAGGCTTTTGTGAAGGCTGGGACCTTTGAGTTAGAAACGGTGTGGGGGGTTGGAGGGGGCGGGTGATCGTTATCTGGGTTGGGTTCCACAGAGCTGTCTGTGGTGTGGGCCGTGTGTGTGTGTAAATATGCAGCCATGTCAGGGCAGTGTGTGAATCTGTTTGGCTGTGACCTTGTGGGGACTTTAGCATCGATGTCCTCCAGACCTCCAGCCCCAGCCAAAGCTCTACAGTATCCACCATGTTACGGGTGTGTTTGCTGATCCTGCTGAGTGTAACTGTGTGTTTAGGTCTGTTTAGGTCTCTGCATGTGTGTGTAAACACACGTGTGTGCATGTGTGCTTCTGCCTGTGTGCGTGTGCGTGAATGTGTTCTTCTGTCTCTGTGTGTGCTTGTGTGTGTGTGCGTGCATGCATGCGTGTGTGTGCGTGCGTGTGTGTGTGCGTGCATGCTTCTCTCTGTCTGTGTATATGCGTGTGTGTGTCTGCCCATGTGCATGTGTGCATGCGTGCGTGTGTGCGCGTGCGTGCGATAGTGACTCTTGCCTGTGCTCCCAGGCAGCAGGGTCCCTGATTGGTCGGTCAGCGCGAGCCACGCGGAGGGGCCTGAGCTTCCTGCAGGGCTCTCACAGTAATTACGGGTGAACCTGTGTATCTGTGCTCACTGCTCCAGGAGGAAACAGGGCTCTAACGAACTCCTCTGCGCATCATTGGTCCCTCGCGTCAGGTGACACCCGCCTTTCAGTCACCAAATCCAGCGAATGAGAATCTAGTGCCCAAATGGCATTTCTCTCTTTCTCTGTTTCCCCCTTTCCCACTCTCTCGCTCTCCCTCCCTCCGCCTCTCTCTTCCTCTTGTTCTCGCTCTTTCTCTCCCCCTCTCTCTGTCTCTCTCTTCCTCTTGTTCTCGCTCTTTCTCTCCCCCTCTCTCTGTCTCTCTCTTCCTCTTGTTCTCGCTCTTTCTCTCCCCCTCTCTCTGTCTCTCTCTTCCTCTTGTTCTCGCTCTCCCTCCCTCTGTCTCTCTTCCTCTTGTTCTCACTCTTTCTCTCCCCCTCTCTCTGTCTCTCTCCCCCTTCCCTCGGTCGCTGTCTTCCTCTTGCTCGCTCTCTCTCTCACCCTCTCACCCTTCCTCCCTCTCCCGCCCCTGTCTCCCCCTCTCCCTCTCTCTCTGTCTTAACTGATGGAGTTCCCCGCGATTCCTCTGTTAGTATGTGGGTGATGTCAGCACAGAGGTACTGGCGTGACTGTGAGGTAAACGCGTCCTCATTAGTGTCCCGGGCCCCGGTCCTGGGCCGAACAGGACCTAGCGATCGTCTGCTCTTTCATCGCGAACGCTGTACGGCTAGTCGGGGTGGAGTCTCTTGGTCTCACGTTCCCGGAGACTCCCTTACTCTGCGCTGAAACCGCTCCTCGCGTTGCCGCTGACGCACACGTCCCTCCGTTCTGTAGCGCTTTGCTCCGTGTTTGTGTATTATTTATCGGGAAGGTGCGGACGCAGGACCGATGGTTGTGGCAGCCGGAGGAGGGGTCTGACTGCATACAAAGCAGCGGCGTTCTTATTTTGAGTCCGATCGTACCGCTGGCTTTGTGCTCACGCACACCGTGCCTCGCAGGATAATAGTGTCCAGAAAGTAAATATTTTATAGAGCTCTGAACTGTGAATAGCACAGCACAGTAAGTATGGATAAACCAGAGTATAGCGTGTGTGGATAAACCAGAGTATATCGTGTGTGGATGAACCAGAGTATAGTGAGTGTGGATGAACGAGAGTATAGCGTGTGTGGATAAACCATTCATGGTTGTGTTACAGTTGTTTGTTTGTTGCACACAACGCTAGTTTGATAATGCTGTCTGGCTCTAATGGTACAGCACTGCTGGAGCACTTGCATTCCAATCCACTCTGGATGAGAACTTCTGCTAAGAGCATGAAGAATGTTAAAACTTTGCCGGAAACGTGGAAGAACTTTGGGGCGGAAAACTGGAGCAGAAGCTCCTGGAGACAAGAAGGCGTTGCGGAGTACTCCTGCTTATCATTCCTCTCTCCGCCTGTCTGAAGCGCTCGTTACCCACAATCCCGAGGGGCTCTGGTGTACGCTGGCTTTCGTTACGGCCGTGTGCATTTAATTAGGGGGCGAGGGGACGCTGAATGCTAACTAGCCTCCCTGGTATATTCTTTATGGGTGCCCACAGGCCGTTGGCCCGCGCGGCTCAGTGTTGGGTAAGAACGGCCTCAGCTGCCACCCAACGTCTGAATGCTCACCGAGTGCAGCCGCGGTTTATTCTTCGCTAAAAGTCTTACTTTGGGATAGAATGTTTTATTATTTTGGTGTTCCAAACGGGGGGAAATGTGTCTTACTGTATTTATGTGCTATGTGTGGGTAGTCCGTTTGCATCAGTGTGATAATGCACAGTGAGGGCCAGAGGTGGAGTCAGTATGAGGTTTTACGTTGTTCAGAACACTGTTCTGCCTGCAGGCAGATAGTTCAGTGATAGGCGCTGTGGTAAAGAACTTGCAGGTCTGAAGAGAGACTTAATGAAGCTGCATGAGGGCTGTCTGAGAATGGGCAGTTTGGCTCAGCACCTTATCTTAAGGACAGCGGGTGACAGGTGGAGGTGACAGGTGGAGGTGACCAGGGCAGGTGAGTGCCGGTACTTTCCGTGAGGCACGGCGGAGACCCCGAGGCCTTCCGACTAGTGAGGATGATGAGGAGAGGAGGAAGGACGGTGCTTGAGCGCGTGCGCCGGTCTCTTGTCCAGCTCAACGGCTCGAGACAGATTCCCAGGGGAAGCGGACGTCCTTCCTGTCCGGAGCCTCTGTGTGTGATGGAAGTATCGTATCCTTATGAGATCGATTGCTTTTCCTGGTCATTATTTGCTGATGCGTATATGTATTTTGAACAAGAACTGAATGGAGAGCTGTATTCGGAGGCTAACCACGGTAGCCTTATTCTGAGCACGCACAAAAATGGCAGCGTTGACTGACAAATGTTTTTGTGAAACTAAGCGTACCGGGGTTTTATTCGGACAGAAAAACCCAGCGCTGGCTTTAAACCGACACAAATAATTGATTTATGAAGAAGCGCGGTTGAGCTGTGGTCGTGCTGCATCAGAGCTAACACACACACACACACACACACACACACACGTACTGACGCTCGCTGTTTCTCCCCAAGCAAAAACAAAAAAAGTATGCTCAGGTTCGAAGGCTCTGACGTCGCCGGGAGTTGTGTAACGCATTCTCTTTCCTCTGGAGGTTCCCGGCCTTCCTTTTGAAAAGCGAATGCCGTTGGTGAAGGGTTTTAGGGGTCGGACTGAGAGCAGAGCTTTATGCTTCGTTGGCCAGCCTGCTCTGCTCCCCCATCCCCCCCCCCCCTCCCCCACCTCCACTCCCAGATCCGTTGTCTAATTTGTCTTTCTGTGCTTTTCAGACAAAATCCCAGATGGCCAGGACTGCAGTAGGATACCACGTGCTTTTTGCTTTTGTGTTTTTTTGTTTTTTTTTGTGGGGGAGATTTTGTGCATGTCCATCCTTTTGAGATGTACATCAGCCAAAAAAACATTTTTTTTGTGTGTGTGTATTTAAACAATGTATTTGTATTTGACTCCAGGAGTAGAAACAATCGAAATAAAAGCTTTTGTTGACGAAATACGTTTGTGGTTGCAGTCTTGCTTTACCGAGCGACGGTTGAGTTGGAAGCAAGACTCACAAATGCCTACGACAGTAGTTGTCGAAAGGATGGTGGGGAGCCACTTTGCATTGGAAATGACTAAACATCACATCCCTCCTTGAAATGTCCTGCCGTTTGGCTAATGCTTTTCATTTGCACAATTCCCTGAGTTCAGCTACGCAAGTGTTGCCCCATGTCAGGTACACAGTATCAGTTTTTCGCCACACGGACTGTGGTTTTTAATAAATACTGATTATGAGCTGTTATATTAGTTCTCACACTATCGCTTGTAGTTACTTAAATGGCGGTAGCTTGGTGGAAAACACATCTGTAATCACGTTAGTTGCGTAATGACATGTTTTGTAAGAAAAAGGTCTGCAGTAGGCTGCTTCTGACCAGGATTAGTCAAAGTTGCCGAGATTAATAGTTTGTTCGTGTGTAACCGCAGTGATGAAATCAGTTTCTCAGGATCGGACTCCGCGCGCAGGTGCGTTCACGGGCAGACCCGCTTCCTCCCAGCGCTAATCCTGTTATTCCGTGCCCCGGCTCGACGGCAGAGCTAATCCGTCCGGGAGGATAAACTGGCCGGGATTACGGGGCCAGGGGAAATGAGATGGAGCGCTCGCGCGTTTTATTAGCGATGAGCAGTCGGCCCAGCTCGTGGCGCTAGCCGGAATCTTGACGGAAGAAACGGTGAGAGTCGGGGTGGGGGGTAACGAGACCGTTGTGAAATTTTTAATCCTGGAAACCCAGCTGTGGTGAGGGTGGGGGGTTTCAGTTTTTGTACACATGGAGACTTGGGTCCTTGTGCCCAGTGGCCAGTTTCCTTGAGCTGGGCTCGAGCCCTCGGGGGTGATCTGCTCGACGGCTTTGAGCAGCGCAAGGGAAGCTTGCCCTCGGGTTTGCGCTCGGGCTCAGCCCTTTAGCGAGGGAAAGCAGGTGGCGGGTCGAGCCGTCCCTGAATCGCACTGCTCTTTTCGCAGTGAGCTCTCCTCGAGTCCGTGGCCTTCGATCAGTAACGGGCCGTGTCCTCTCCCTCGGGCTCAGTTCCTGCCGAGCCGATGTGCTGCGTCTTTTCAAAAATCAGAAAAATGTGCCGCTTCAGAACTGTAGGAAACGTGCGGCCTGCAAGCCATAAGAGTCTGAGGGTCTCGGGGGAGGAGTAAACAAATCGGGCTGGAATAAGTTTGATTTTGAAACTGCTTTCATATTGGCCATATGTGAGATGGACATAGTCTTGATATTTGTTGATTTGATATTTGTTGAGTAGTTATTCGCTCATCGCAACACGCTGTCCAGATAAGTAGCTCTGAAAACGAATGATGCTTTCAGGGACACTCCTGTGTAGCCTGTTGATACTGCCTGTGCAGTGTAATAAAAAATACACACTTTTTTGGAGTGGCAACAAAGGGAGGCTTGAGGCCGTAGACTCATCATCCGCCTCATGTCAAGTATAATTGATGCTGTTTGGCGGACTTACCCATCTAAAGCACTACTGGACCTACCCATCTAAATCACTACTGGACCTGCCCATCTAAATCACTACTGGACCTACCCATCTAAATCACTACTGGACCTACCCATCTAAATCACTACTGGACCTACCCATCTAAAGCACTACTGGACCTACCCATCTAAAGCACTACTGGACCTACCCATCTAAAGCACTACTGGACCTACCCATCTAAAGCACTACTGGATCTACCCATCTAAAGCACTACTGGACTTGCCTATCTAAAGCACTAGTGGACTTACCTGTCTAAAGCACTAGTGGACCTATCTATCTAAAGCACTTGTGGACCTACCTATCTAAAGCACTTGTGGACCTACCTATCTAAAGCACTTGTGGACCTACCCATCTAAAGCAAAGTATTATTGGACTTACCGATCTAAAGCACTAGTGGACCTACCCATCTAAAGCACTACTGGACTTGCCTATCTAAAGCACTAGTGGACTTGCCTGTCCAAAGTATTATTGGACTTACCAGTCTAAAGCAGTAGTGGACTTACCGATCTAAAGCACTAGTGGACTCCCCTTCTCACTCAGACTAGTGACCGCATTCAGATCACCCTCGCTCTCCTCGAGAACGGCCATCGTCCACCTGATGCCGGTCGGCCTTTAACACCAATGCTCCTGTGCCGTGTAATTCACTGTCAGGTGACTTACCTAATTCACGGACAAAATGGATTAAGCCTAACTGCAGCGACTAGATTTCAACGCAGTTCCCGCATAGTCCAAATCTCAGTTCAACAAAAAAAAACCCTGTTTTTCCATTTTGCTTTTTGGCAGTTATCTCTGCCGGCTGTGTTTGAATGTTTATTTTATTCGCTTTCCCCCCTCACACCCTCATCACAGGACATTTACCCAGCTTGCCGTTGGTGTAATGGAGTTGGGGGGGGGGGGCAGGTGTTTTCACTGGAAAACGTTAAAAACAGCAGGATTTTTGGGGGTCTGAGTCCCCCGTGGCAAACGATATTGGCGCTCCATTCTATTCATGTTGGATTTGAACCTGCAACCCTTTAGGCAACAAGCTCAGGGCCCAAGTGACTATGCATCATTGCTTTGCCATTATCTAACAGATAGCACAATGCTAATTTTATTTTCTGTCTTACGCATCAACATCTCCCTACCCTGTCGTCCTCGAAATAAACACTCTGCTTTTCCACTTGCATTCCTAATGCAATGATTTTACACTTCGCAGCTTCACAATTGCTCTGAGTTTCTTTGTTTTCCGTCATGAGATTTAAATATTTTTAGAAATGTACAAAAAAATCTGTCTAATACATTTAAACTTTTGGCTGAAACAAAAAAGATAAGAGTGGATTTGTGGATTAATCAAGGCTTGGATAAAGGGATATTAATATTTTAATACTCCAGAAGATTTAAAGTGTAAGGGAATGCCTTTGGCTCTGACATGGCTGCCTTACATTTCACCATTAATTTAAAATGTAATAAGTGTTACTTTGGAAAAAATTCAAGAGACTAAAATCTGTCTTCAAATATAAAAATATAATCTGTGCGTTGACTGTACTTCATTTCAATGTTAAATTTTTCAAACAAGAATTCCAAGAGTAAAACTCTTCTTATGAAGCAATTGGTTCTCATTGCCAATTAGCAACTAATTACCTTGAGCTGGGATTTGGGGGGCATTTCAGATTTGGGGCACAGCTAGAATCCTGGTAATGGGATAATTAGTGATCCGTGCCTTCCAAAACAGACTTTTACATTGCTAACTGTAAAAAAAGGTCCTGAGGGTCCAACCGCCCCTCCCATTCCAAACAGCACTTTACCTGCCTCTGTCTCCAGTGCTAGAGCACACCGCCATTTTGGCGGTGTGGAGGGGAGGAGCCGAGAATAAGGGGCCAATGGGACTGCGGCAGTGTGCAATGCGCGGTCCCCTCCCGTGTGTCCACTCTGACCAGGCTGAGATCAGTGGGTCCGCCTCGGTGGTCAGAACGCTGAGGGGCTGGGTCACAGGTTGCAGAATGAAGCGGGGTCCAATCAGAGCCCCAGTGTCTGCCTCCGTGTGTGGAATCATGGAGACTCACTCTCACAGTGTGGAACTGTGTTACAGCGTGGAACACTGCTGGAGTGTAGAACTCTGCCACAGCGTGGAACACAGTTACAGTGTGCAACGTTGTTACAGTGAGAAACTCTGTCACTGCGCAGAACTCTGTTACAGTGTGGAACGTTGGTCCAGTGTGGAATGGTACATAGTGAAATTGTTACAGTGAGATTTCCTCTGTTACACTGTGATTTCTCTGGACACTGAGATTTGTGTTAGAGTGAAACAGGTGGGGAGGGTTGCAGTTTGCCACTCTCTCCTGGATTCACCTGCAGCCATGGAAACAAGTCTGAATATGTAGACTAGAAAGGTGCTGCTCGTTTGGGTGATTGAAATTGAAGTGCTTCTGCAAGTCTTGACCATCCTCTCTCTCTCTCTCTCTCTCTCTCTCTCTCCCCTCTCTCACTTTCCTCTCTCTCACGGGCTCACTCTGAGACACACACACTTTTGCCGAACCCTGGAGCAGGGTTGTTTGAGCAGCAGAAGCAGTCTCCGAGTTTGGCAGCTTCACAGAATGAGCTCTGTCGTGTGTGACGGGAATCGTGTCGGAGCTGAACTCTGGCCGAGGTGCAGAGGCGGTAATGAAGAACCTACAACAGAAGGGAGGAGCGGAGAGACACTGACGTGACCAATCAGAGAAGGGCGATGCATGGAGAGGGTTTCTGTGGAAGAACAAAGACACGGAGGTCTTGAAGAAACATGAAAAGATAGGACTGGTACATTTTTAATGGAGGGGGAAGAGAAGGATCAAGCTGTACAAACAAGTGTATGGTGAGATACTGGGAGAGGGGGGAAAAGGTGAAATAACATTTTCCCTTCGAGAAAAAGAAAAAGACAAGAAGCCAAGGTGTCAAAATGGATGAGAGAAGGAGAATTATTTGAGTGCACATAGACATTAGACAGTTTCCGTCGTCTCTTGGCAGTCTTGGTTGTCTTTGACAGTCTCAAATGTCTCTGATGGTCTTTTGACCGTCTTGGTCAGTCTTAGTCGTCTCTGACAGGTCCAGTTGTCTCTGACGGTCTCTGACAGTCTCGGTCATCTCTGATGGTCTCGGTCTTCTCTGACGGTCTTGACCGTGTCGGTCAGTCTCAGTCGCCTCTGACAGTCTCAGTCATCCAGGAGTGCTGCATTTCACAGCAGGGTAACGAGTGTTCCTGATGGAAGTGCTGACCCTCATTATAAGGATGATTGGGGGGGGGGGGGGGGGGGGCTCGTTGAGTTTCCAGCAGCATGGCGCCCTGCTTGTGCATTCTGTCTCCACGACGACGGGCGGGATAAAGCGACAAACAGAGAGCGGTTCTGCGTTCCGTATCTGCAGGGTGCCCGTCTCCTTTCTGTCTGTGTGGAGTTTGTCAAACGGACCGCACCTACGCCGTTCGCGTCGTCCCCACCGGTGTTTAAAAGGGCCCCGCTTCATTTGTGTGAAGTGTAGGGACCTTTGAGGCGGAGCTTCCCCTGTGAGATGGTACTGTAAAAACTCTGAGAGTGTTTTTGTTTCATCTCGCCCGGCGGACGGCGTACGTTCGATGGGCTTCGGGGTGGCCGTCGGTTCGGTCTGTCCTTCGCACCCCCCTGTAGAACGCGAGCGGCGGCGTTCCTCTTCAAACGCGCGCTCATTTTTCTCCCCTTTTTCTTAAAACTTCCGGATCCGCTTAATGATTCGAGCGATAATGGCTGTGTACATTTTCCGAGCCCTCCAAGGCTAGCTGTTCATAAAGACGTCGGGCATTTGGGAAAACGCATCAAGGTCGAAACATATTTCCTTGAGTTTTATTAAATTATTTCATGCGTTTAGCAGACTCACTTTTTCAGAGAGGATCCATTTATATAGCTTGAATACTTGCTAAGGAAAGTCAGGTTCAGTACCTTGCTCAAGGCTGCAATAGCAGCACCCCATCTGGGAACTGATCCAACAACCTTGGAGCTACAGCCCCCTGGGAACTGAACCAACAACCTTGGAGTTACAGGCCCAGTTCCAAAACCATTATGCTGCAGTCTTGGCCAGTAATGGGGAATATGAGAGCAAGTAAGCTACAGCTAAAGGTGTGCTGATGCTAGCTTTCTTGTCCTTAGTAGGACACCGTAGTCTGTAAGGGCATTTCTTATTGCCTACCCGCTGGCTAGCTGGGACTTTGGTTTATCATCATGTGGGCATCGTTATATCGGTATTTCAGGCTCACCCATGTGACCTGGAGCTGGAGGGCTCTGGCATGTTTTCGACAGTTTTTCTGTGGCTGTTGCACAAGAAGATTGTGTCTTTAAAAATTAAAGGGGGAACTTAAAGTTTATCGTGTCCTTATGTAGTGGTCTTCTGGGAGGCGTTAGGAGTTTTTGATTGAAAATAGGCTCAGCACAATTAATACTGTAAAACATGTTTTTTCTGTCAGGGGGCCAAAGATTGATATTGAGTTAATCTAGGTGAACACTCAAAACGTCCTTTTTTCTTCCCCTCCCATCCCCGCTATTATGACCCTGTAAGAGGATCAGTACAGAATAATCACTTGCCCTCGTCTGGTGTACCCGCCGGTGGGCCCGGGACAATTCGGAACACCCGTTTATACATTACAACATTACAGTTAGAGAGAGCCTGCACGCACCGGTCAGAGGAGAGGCCAGGCTTTCACCGATGAGGAGGATGCTGAACGCAGCGGACTCCGTAGGGACGCTGGCCTCGCGAAACTCGCCGTTGTCCAGGTGCGTTTCGCCACCACGCGCTTTGTCGGCTGACTGGACAGCCCGGTGGTAACCAACCCTGTTCCTGGAGATCTACCGTCCCGTAGGTTTTCGTTTCAACCCGAATTTGGCAGATTCTACCATTTACCCGCTCAATACGACCTTCAGCTGTTGATTGAAGAGCGCATCGTTAGGGATGCAGTGAAAACCTATGAGGACGATAGATCTGCAGGGACAGGGTCGGTTACCACTGGCGTAGCCGGTGCGCCAAACCGTTGTCTCTCAGCCGGCCTGTGCTTGGTGGCTATTGACCAGGGCACTGGGGACCCCTGTCGGTGTCTGCTTTCTGGAAGGCCTTAGCGTAGCCAGTGGACCCACCCCGTCTCCCTCGATGGACTCGGCGCTCCCGGTGACGGTTGGCTTAATGAGGTCTCCGGCGGTGGAAATGAAGCGGCGCTGCCGGCACTGCCGCCGGCCTGCTGCGTGAGACGCTAAGCCTCTCTGGGCCTGCGGGCCGGCCCGGGGGAAAGCCCGTTAACCGCCCCCGCGTCCTGTAGGGATAACAGGCTAATGCGCTCTGTCATAAGAGTGGCCTGTGGGGACCTGGGTCCGGGCAGACGCCCGGGAGTTCTGGCCAAGGTTGGTTTGGCGTGGCTTTGCTGAGGCGTATGCCGTTACATTTAAATGGAAAAGGCAATTATGTCTTGTTGTGGTTGGATGGATGTGGTTTTTCATTGTTTGGTTTGTGTGCGTGTTAGGTGTGTGTTTGTGTTGACGTGGCAGTGTAGGCTTTGTGTGGGTTGTGGTAGTGTGTGGTGTGTGTGGTGCGTGTGCAGTGTCGTGTTTGTGTGTGTGTTGTAGTAGGTGTGGTGGTGCGGTGTCGTGTAGATTGTGCGTGTGGTTGTAGGTAGGTGTGGTGTGTTGAGATAGTGTGCGTGGAGGTGTAGGTTGTGGGTGTGTTTGTAGTGTGTTGTTGTGAGCATGTGGCAGGTGAGGTGTGTGTGTGTGTTTGTAGTGTGTGTGTGTGTGTGTGCAGTTAGTGTGTGTGTGTGTGTGTGTGTGTGCAGGTGTTTGTGTGTGTGTGTGTGTGTGTGTGTGTGCGCGTGTGTAGGTGTAGGTGTGTGTGTGGTGTTGTAGTGTATGTTGTGTTGTGTGAGCATGTGTGCAGGTGTAGGTGTTTGTGTGTGTGTGTGTAGGTGTAGGTGTGTGTGTGTGTGTGAGCATGTGTGCAGGTGTAGGTGTAGGTGTGTGTGTGTGTAGAGCTGCTCTCCTCCGCACATAGACCCCGGTCCCCTGCAGTCTCGGCGTTCTTGTTTGATTGGTTGTTCCGTCTCGCCGCACCGTCACACCCCCGACCCGTAGGGACGGAGTGCTGGGTTTGACTGACACCCCCCTCCCCCACCTGCCCCCACCTCCCCCACTCCGTACCCTGCAAATAGAGTGACAGCCTGCTTTTGCAAGTGGGGGGGGGCGGGGGGGGGGGGGGTAGATGTAGTCACTTTGCTAACGCCTGCTTACTGACGGGGTAGTGGGGGCAACAGGCTGAGCTTGGAGGCGTCACCCCCCCCATTGGAGATACCAAATCTGTCTTTTCCCTTCCCGCTCTCTTTTTCTCTCCTCCTCCTCTCCTTCCTGAGCCTGTCAGTCCACCCCCCGTACCCCCCCCCCCCTTTGAGGTTTACCGCTGTCGTTGGAGGCCTTGAAATGCTGCTCACACGCAGTGGGCAGTACGCCGCAGTTGGCAGGTTCGCCCCTCTCTCGAGCGGAACGTGCCGGATGGCTGAGGACTGGTGGCAAGGTCCGGGTTGGGGGGGGGGGGGGTATGGGTACCCGGGGGGGGGCAGTTGTGTATGATGCCACAGGCACCGCATGCATTTTGCATGAGCGCTGACCCCCCGAGATTCAAGCAAAACACATCGCCCCCCTTTAATCCTGAATGATAAACCTGGGTCAGCAACCCCCCCTCCCTCATCGCCCCCACCCCCCCCACCTTTAATAGACCCCAGCGGATATTACACCGCAGATGTGCAGTCCAGGACAATAACGTCACGTTTCTAGTGACCTTCTTTTACCCTTTATGTTCAAATCTGAGGATTTTTTTTTGTTGCTGTTGTTGTTTATACCGAGAGAGAATCTTCCACATAACCGCAATTTTAATCTGACCTGGATTAAGTGGGCGTGTCTTCTAATCCCGTTTGATTTCCCTCTCGGACTGTACGTAAGCCCTGTCCTGCATTACACGGGAACGCAAGTTGACCTTTCGGGTTGTTGTGTTATCCGTGGCCTGTCCCGCGTTGTGCAAACACTGCGATCTCTTTCAATCCACCTTCTCCCGTCTCTGTTGTAACGCCAGGCCGCGTCTCACCCAGTCACTCACCTTTTGTTGCTGGTGCCATTGGAGACGGTCGCGTGTGTCATATTGCGCAGATATGAATGTATACTGTACGTGTGCAGTGTTACTTTGGCTGCAGCGTTCTGTTTGAGAGACCCTGAGCTCAGCTCCTGCCTGGTCTGCCTCCTCTCTAGAGCGGGGGGGGTCACCAACCCTGTAGGCGGGGAGCCGGACATTTGCTAGTTTTTACTGTATTTCGGGACTTTGCTCAATTGCGGCTGATCGCTGGGTCAAATCGCCTCGCCTGGTTTCTTGGGTCAGAGCCATTCACCTCGCAGAAAATGCCCCGCAGGACCACGGGAGCCTTCCGGACCGGTGTCACGCCTACACCTGGACACCTCCAGGGCCTCTCCTCCGTGACCTACCAAGCGGTTCCACCCGCCGCTTCGTGTAAAAAGACTTCCTGCTTCCTGATATCGGGGAGGTGAAATTTACCTCAGCCTTATTTTAACCTGTGCCTGCTGAACGAAAAGCTAATCCCGGGGTTGGAGAAGAATGCTGGTCTATAAGGAGCCGGTGCTGGTTACCGCCAAGCTCCTCGGCGCCGGGGAGCTAGCCGCGGACGGCTTCTAACCCGCCCGGCAGGTCGCCATGGCGCCCGTCCAGCCCCGCGGCAGGGGAGGGGCGGAGCTTGCGCTCTCGCACCAGAGGCGCGGCGTGAGCCCCTTTAAACACGCGCTGCTTTAGCCTCGGGGCTGATCCCCGCTAATCGCCGCCTTAATTGCTGACCGAACGAACGGTCGGCAAGCCCGAGCTTGAGCAGGGAAGGAAGTTCTTAGGGTTTCCTAAGAATTTGATGCAAACCAGGCCAATGAGGAAAGGGGGGAATGAGAGGGAGAGGGAAAAAAAACACATGCAGTTAGCTTCAGCTCTGTGGCACGAACTTTACCGCGAAGCTTCAGACCGAGCGTGGCAGTGCAACGTCTGCAACTCGATGCCTGAGACTGGCTGCCTCCGTCGGTCTGTGGGGGGGCAAGTCGCAGACGTCTCCAGAGAACATCGTGCTGGACTGAGTGACAGTGCCTCGAGACTCGGTCTGTGGGTTGAGTGGCAGGCTTCAGAGAACATCGGTCTGTGGGTTAACTGCAGGCTCCAGAGAACATCGGTCTGTGGGTTGAGTGGCAGGCTCCAGAGAACATCGGTCTGTGGGTTGAGTGACAGGCTCCAGAGAACATCGGTCTGTGGGTTGAGTGACAGGCTCCAGAGAACATCGGTCTGTGGGTTGAGTGACAGGCTTCAGAGAACATCGGTCTGTGGGTTGAGTGACAGGCTCCAGAGAACATCGGTCTGTGGGTTGAGTGACAGGCTTCAGAGAACATCGGTCTGTGGGTTGAGTGAAGGTCCAAGAACATCGGTCTGTCCTCCTAGAGACAGCTTTCCCCTTTTAGAAACACACGCGCACACACACATACACACACACGCACACACACACACGCACACACACACACGCACACACACACGACCACCACACACACGCACACACACACGCGCACACACACACACACACACACACACACACACTGTCCCAGCTGATTACAGCCTTGTCAGGACCAGTCATTTTACACATGTGGGCTCCACTGATAAAGCGGGTACACGCAAACACCCCGACGCTGCACCCTTTCCTCTGAAGTCAACCCCGAACGCACACGCTCTTCAGAGACCCCAGGGGAGCACAGAAGCCTTGCCCTCTTATTTGTGTTATTTTTCTCAAACGCAGAGGAAAGATGACCAGCGTGAGCGAATGCGGAACTGGAGAAGAGACCGTGAAATACAGTTTGCGTTTGCATGTTTTCTTTATTCGTCAAAAAAACATTTTCCCCTCATTTTGGAACATTTGTTCGTTTTCACAGTTTTTCTTACAATTTTTGCCAGTGTGGTTCTGTTTTCAAGTATCAATGTCAGTGAAAAGATTTTTCATTTTATTTTTTTAAAAAAAAGCTTATTTTCTTCGTTCATGGTCAACAAATTATGACGCTGCATTTGTGAGACCCCCTAAGTTTATACATTTTTCAGACGTGTACCTCCAGTAATTATAGTCATGATCCTCCACAGAGGATGAACAATGTCTCACACAGACAGTCGTTACAGAGAACTGTAGAGAAATTTAACCCAGCAGGACTGGCCCTCGGACAGGCTGATTCTGTCAGATGAGACGGTTTCAATCAATCCGAGACCTTAAATATATAACCCTCTGTCATCTGCTTTTTTTCTTACACAGGAAAGAATATCACTGTAGCTCTTTATGTCAATAGAATGGTAAAAAATATGGATTTTAAAAATACATTGAAATTTGAATATATTGCACGTCTTGTCAAAATGCTGAAAAGGACAAATTATGACCATTTTTTTTATGTACAAGCATTTTTGTAGATTTTCATTTCATAAATTTACACGCACAAAATGACTTGGAAATAACGATTTGTGTATTTTGATGAACAAGCAAAATGTGCTTTTATGTTTTGGATTATATATTTAGACGTGTATTGCTCTTTTTTTTAAGGGTGTGGTTTCGGTGCTCGTCCCAATGGGGGAGGGGCTGGATTTGGGCCCTGCTGTGGGGGGTTACACTAATTCACATGGAGGACAGTGTTGGTCAGGTGCCCTGGTAGCTGTGTGCTAAAGTATTACAGTCAGTCTGCGGTTCCCAACACAGTTCCGCAAAGTGACGTGATCTTTGTCAGGGAGTGCCGACATTTTAAAAATGGGGTGGGCTTTTCCTTAAAATGTGTGTGTGCTTGTGTGTGTGCTTATGTGTACCCTTATGGAAATGGAATATACTACACATATTTAATATAAAGAATATTATGTAGATGTTGTGTAATTGTATGTGGGCAAATGAAAATATACAGTTATTATTATTGATGCATATTTTTGTATTTTGTAGTGTATATTTTCCAAAAAGTCCACATATGTATTTGCTGTATATTGCAGTGTATTCCATTTCTCCATTTATATGTGTGTGTGTGTGTGTGTGTGTGTGTGTGTGCGTGCATTTTTCAAATATGAAATGCACAGTAATTATCTCGGGGGCTACTTAATGACTTCCTGAATATGAAGAAAACAAAACAAACCAAAAAGTACTGCTACTACAGTGCAAACTTCTCTGAAGCTGGCTTCACATTGAGCTGCTGCTGCATAGTAATGCGTGTAACACAGTGAGAGTCGACGCGCTGAAGTGACTCCCTCCTCTCGCTAATCGATTAGCCTCCCCTAGCAGGGGCGCTAACACGTGTCTGGCCCGCAACCGCGTTTCAGCAGCATGACTCCATGGGGCTCAGATGCCCCCCCCCCCCCCGTCACCCGGCCTCCCTGGGGGGTGGGGGTGGGGGTGGGGAGTAGGGGGGGGTATGTTGTGAATCTCGTGATGTCTTTTTATGCCCACGTTTTTTTTTTTTCACTCTGGCCCTCGGAGCCTGGGCGGATGTCACATGCTAACGCGCCGTTACCGTAACGACGAAAGCGGAGAAAATGAGAATAAAAGAGAAAAGAGAAAGAAAAAAAAAAGCTTTTTTTTTGCTCGCAGCGGAGAACGGGACAGCCCGGGAGACGAATAAAGGGCGGGTTCTATTTGCGGAATCCGGGCCCCGCACGGACGCGTCCCGCGAGGGGAAACGAGAGCGCGGCGAAAAGCCCATCCGGCGAAGACGCCGCCCCGCGGCCTCTGACCCAAAACGCGAACGCTGAGCAACGCTAACCAAACCAAAACTGGCAGAACTGGGGGGGGGGGGGGGGGTTGTGGGGTTGAGGGACCACCAAAATAATGGGTGGAGCCGTCATCTCTTGTCTACCACCGATCTGCGCGCACCAAATCAAAACACTGTTCTCCTTAGCAAAATATAATGACTTTGAGGTAAGTCTGGGAGTCGGCGATGACACGTGACGGCTCCGCCCATTCCAGGGTTCGTGAGCTCTCTGCGCTGTTTGTCCACACGCAGGGACCACTGAGCTGTGGTGTCTTACTGAAGTGCGCAGGGCCGACACCCTTGCTCGCTGCATCGCTCCAGTCATTAAAGCTGTTCCAAGAAACCGGGGGGGGGGGGGGGACTGTGGAGCAGCAGGACTTCAAGGACAAATTCACACTCTCTCTCACACACACACACACACTCTTCTTTCTCATTTCGGGCATGTGTGTACGTCAGCACAATCTTTGAATCGCAACGGTTTTAGGCCGCCAGTGATCGCCGAGCACAAATCAAAGTAATGGGCCCTGCAGCCTGTGGGATCGGTGCTGTTACAGGTCTCTGTGTCGCACACACGCCGTACGGACTGCCCGTATTTCACATTAATAATTAAACTTTAAATAACACCGCTGTGCCCGGCTGTGAATATGCCACAGGACTCCCTGTGCCGGTCAGCGGTACCCACACACTGAAGCCCGAAGACCCTCCATATTGGATCAGGCGTCGTCCTGGCGACCCTTTGTTTACGCACAGCGTCCTTGTGCTGTGAGCGCGCGCTTATTGCTGATTGGCTCTGAAGAGGGCAAACGGACGTAAGGCCACGGAGGACAAAAAGGGTCAATTAAACTTGAGAGCGGGGAGAAAAACAAAAAACCTTAATGCAGTTGTCGTATGAGAATCAGTCTGCTTATGTAAGGGGCCATTCGTTACCGGGACTACCTGGTTGCCAGGCAATGTTTTTCTCTGACCGTCCATGACAAACAAATACAGCGATAAAATGGACGTTTTACTCTTAAATCCCTTGTTCAGTGTACACTGTCGTTCCACCCATGCTGGAGGACCTGCACTGCTCCAGTGTGTATGTGCAGCTGTATGAATCGATACAATGTAAATGCTACGTACTGTAAAAAGCTGTGTAAGTCGCTCTGGATAAGAGCGTCCGCTGAACGCCTGTAATGTAAATGGTGTGTGTGTCGGTCATATCCTTTACTGGCCTGTAACACCACACAGTAAATGAACGAGCCGATATTTTTTTAAAGAGACGGTAACGCCCGCGAGTGAATCGCGCGGAACGGACCCCGCTCCAAAAAGTCTCGGATGAAAAACGACGACTTAAAAACGTTTTTTAAAAACGATTTGAAACTGCGTGGCTTTAGCGGACGCCGTTTTTTTCCGGCGACGGTTGCAGGCGAACGGAATGCTGAACGCGCTGTCGGCCTCACGCTGTCGTAGCGGAACAATCACACTGTCAGCGGGGGCGGAGGGCGGGGGTGGGGGGGAGCATCGTAATGCTAGTACAGCGGACGGCTTCAGCGGCGTCTGCGGATGCCTGGTTAAAAGTGTGCTGCCTTCTGGGCGAAACGGAAACAGTACCGCCCCTCCCGCCAGCACTGCTGCTGTCGGTACTGTGGTTTTTGGGTCTGTCTGTAGGTCTGTCTGACTATTTTCCTGCATGGCTGCCTGTTTTTCTGACTGTTTTACTGTCTGTCTGCGTCTGACTGTCTGTCAGTTTTCCTGTCTGTATGGCTGTCTGTGTGTGCCTGTCCGTCCGTCCGTCTGTCTGTTCTTCCTGTCAGCCTGTCTGGTCATCTCTGTCTGTCTGTTCGTCCGTCTGTCTGTGTCTGCCTGTTTATCTGTCTGTATGGCTGTCTGTGTGTGCCTGTCCATCTGTCTGTTCTTCCTGTCAGCCTGTCTGGTTATCTCTGTCCATCCGTCCCTCCATCCGTCTGTCTGTCTGTCTGCCTGTCTGCACCTCCCTCCGCCCGTCCCTGCCGGGCAGCGGGTCCTGCAGCAGACCCAGGGGACCCCGAACACTGCCCTTTATCTGACCGGCGGTCGGCGGGCCACAGGCTGAGGCTGGCATGATTAATAACAGCCGGGCTCGGCGGAGTCATTGAACGCGCGCTCGTATGATTGTGTATTAATAACTGCATCGATCCAGCGAGCCCTGGCCAGCGCCCCCTCCACAGAGTGCGCTGAGGTTCGGCCAGCCAATCAGGGCCCTCTCTATAGGGAGCTGAGGTTTGGCCAGCCAATCAGGGCCCTCTCTATAGTGAGCTGCTGAGGTCCAGCGAGCCAATCAGGGCCCTCTCTATAGAGAGGTGCTGAGGCCCAGCGAGCCAATCAGGGCCCTCTCTATAGTGAGCTGCTGAGGTCCAGCGAGCCAATCAGCGGCCTCTCTATAGAGAGGTGCTGAGGCCCAGCGAGCCAATCAGGGACCTCTCCCTGAAGGGAAATGTGTAAAGCTCACCTACGGGGGTACGGGGGCCACCTTGCCTGGGTGCCCCACAAATCAGCACACGCAAAAACAAAAAAAGATGGAAGACATTTTTTCACAGCTGGTGATGGACACGCTGCTTATTGGTGAAATTCTGAGGGATTATCACAGCTCCGCCCCCATGTCTCCCCTCCCCTCCACCCCAGATATCATGCCTGAAAGCCATTCTGAGCACTGAATACTGTGTGTGACTAAACATAGCGCAGCTGCACACCACTCCTCCAGAATCCCTGTGCTCAGTCTTTTCACTGGATTTTGTTGCTGGGCATTTTTGCCAATATTTCTTTTAATCTTTTTTTGAGGTAAGAGGGTATTCTAGCGGAACGATGCTTTCTTCCGCTGCCTCGAATCCAACCACCCCCACCCCCAACCACTCCCTAGCCCCCGCCCCCCCGCTGTGCCCACCAAACCCACCCACCCCACCCCACCCACCAGCAACAGCAGCCTCTAGCAGTGTGTGAGGACCAAATCCCACATTACACACCGTTTAAGGCAAAACGTCTACAAAACGTTCACAAAACGTCTTCAAAACGTTCGCAGCGAGAAGCAATGTAAACTTAAGACAGCATGGATCCGTGTCTTACGCATTTTAAAAAACTCTACTTTCCCTCTGCTTTTGCTCATTCCTATTATGTTTGTATCATAGATCAAAATACTTCTCACCCGAAAACAAAAATTCACTCCATCCCTTCTCATAAAGAAATGCTTTGTGTGGCCGCAGATGTGTGCGTACTTATCCGTAGCCCGTGTACACACAGACACACGTGCAAGTATAATAATCCTCCTAAAAAGCAAGCAAAAAAAATCTTTTTTTTGTTGTTGTTGTTGTTGGTTTTTTTTTGTTTTTCGTTTTTGCAATGATTTTGCTTTGCACAGTGATACCCGACCCAGTTTTTAAAGGTAGAATGGTTGCGAGTTGTCGATCGATTCCAGTCGGAAAGTCCAGCTTGATCCTCTTGTAAATGGGGACGTCCTCCTTAAATGTGTCGTAACGACCCTCGACCCTTGGTCTTTCCAGTTCTTTAAAAAAAGAACAGGGTATAACTGCACCCCAAACTCCCCCCCTGCCCCCCCTGCCCCCCCCGCCTCCTCTCCCCCAAAAAAACCCAACCCCCTTCACGGGCGGTCAGTACTTGGACGGGATGACCACCATGGGCTCCCCGAACCTTGGCCGCCACATGAGCACCTGGGCGTCGTTGGCGTTGGGCTTGACCGTGGCGTTGTGCGGGATGGGCTCGTTCCGCCCCAGGACCTCGGGCTGCTCCTGGGCCAGGGGCTCGGTGAGGCGGGCCCGCCGGCCCAGCGGCTCGTCCGGGTCGACCTGGATGTGCAGCCGCATCCTCCAGCGGACGGTCTTGAGGACCACGGTCTCGCCCGAGGCCTGGTTGAGGGCCACCAGCCAGGTGGTGAAGCTCTGGTCCCGGCGGATGCTGGTGAGCTGCGAGGCTTCGCTGTCGCCCACCGGGATCCCCCAGGTCACGCTGGGGTAGAAGTTGTCGTTCATGCTGACGGTGAACTTGGTGTCCCTCCGGGTGGGCCCCGCCACGGTGCAGGTCTCGGTGGTGTTGCCGTACCAGGGGTAGTTGACGCCGTCCGAGTCGCTGATCGCTTCGATCTTGCCGTCTCTCAGATCGGGCAGCTCCCAGCTTGACCTGTGAGGCGAAAAAAAACGAGATCGAGGTGAGTTCGGAGGTGGAGACAGGAGTTCCCAAACTGGGGGGGGTCCACAAAATGGACAAACATTTCCTCTTTGAGTTAGAGAATGAAATATTTTATACAAACATTTCTATTTATGTTTTACCAAATGGCTGCATGAGACTCATTGTGCAATGACATAAAGATTTAGGCATGCTTCCATAGACCTGTGTTCTGTTGGTCCTGTACAGACAGAGGGTAGGCTCATTTTTGTTTAAAACTTAAGGTTAAAGCAAAATCACAAATATGTGATTAGAATGTTCTTAACTGAACATTCTAGTGCTGATGTAACAATCACCGTTGGTAACTCAAAGTTCTAGAACACTGACTTAAAAAATAAAATGAAAAAAACAATACAAAAAAATGTGCTCTTCAAAGACTTCATTTTCAATAGCTGTCAGTTGAGTCTGCACTTCTCGTACGTGCTGTCTCTCCGGAGACCGTACTCTTTCCTCTCTGGGAAATTGCGGCTCTTCAGTCCGCTGCCTTTGCGCTCACGTCGTGGACTGCAGCCCGCTTCGCGTAGCGGCGTCTGCCAAACAGCCGCAACACGAAGGGACCGGCGGTCAGTCACCTGCGTGCTGACGCGTGAAACTGTCGCTGCACTGCGGCCCGCGGCAGCCGACGGGCAGAGGCCTGCGGCAAATCTTTAACTAAGGTCCTCGGGCCGGAGAGCGCATGAAACGGAGATAAAGGAGAACGAGGAAGCAGCAGAGACATCGGCTTTCCGTCTCCACTCACAAAAGAAGAGCTGCTTCCTGATTGGCCGAAACGCAGGAAACACGTCTGTTTGAGGGGAAAACTGTCAGGAAGGCCCCCGTCCAATGAAATGGATCTTCTTCCCTCCAATACAGATAAAGTACTAAGAGTTCCAGATGAATAAGCTTGGTACCTGTGAGGTAAAGCGCTGGTGCTCCTTCAAGGGAACGGCCCGAGTTTGACTGTCAGTCGTTCATGGGAGAACGGGGGTTGAGTTTAAACCCTTCTGACGAGGACTGGACGGGGAGGTGCAACGTCTGTGAGTCAGGGCTGAGTCAAGACCATCCCCCAATCCACCCCCACACCCCCCCCCCCACCCCCTGGAGCGTCCCAGGGTAGCGGCCCCCAAGAGCGGTGGGACGGACGGGACCCCCTCTCGGGCCGCCGTCCGCCCCGCCTGTCGATTGGCCGGCCGCGAGGAGAGGAGAGGAGAGGAGAGGAGAGGAGAGGAGAGGAGAGGAGAGGAGAATAAATGAATAAGAGATGACCTTTCTCCCAGCCCCGGAGGGGCAGGCACACGATGCACTGCGGCCAGGGCCCTTATCTGAGGAGGAACTGATCACTATCTGTGTAACAAGAGTGAGAGGCCTGTTTGGGATCTGAGCGCGCTCACACCGGCACGCCGAGGCGCGGTTCACATCGCCCGCTGTGTGCAGATTACTGCCAGAGGGACTGTGGGGGGGGGGGGGGGCAGTGGGCAGTGGGGGTGGCAATAAAGAAAAAACATGAAGGAAGCTTGTAGTGTTCTGCCACCCCCCCCCCACCAAACAACTCTTTCCTATTATATTAGATTGCTCAGGGGTGACGGAGGGGGAAAGGGGTTTTTTTTGGAAGTCAGAGAATGAGAAGTCCTTCAATCCCGAGTCTGAGAGTTGTGTTTGTTTCTCAGACTTTGGGAAGTATAAAAAATATCGCTATGCTATTGCATAATATCTTATATGCATTGTGACTCATTTTTATAGCAATTTATTCAAAAGGGTTTCAAATGTATTATACTGTGCTTGTACATAATATTTCCCAATATGGTTGTGGCATTGGCTAAATGTGTCAACAGTCGGTACTTTTAATAACTGATTTTGTTATAGGCAGTGTATCACTAAAACGTTTACTAAAAAGTAAACATTTGAAGACTTTTTGCTGCAGAGGAGCAGGTCGCAGGGTAAGACGGTCTTCAGCACAGGGTGCTGACGGTGGCGCCGGTGTAAGCGACCGCACGGCTAACGACCGCCACGGCGGAGCGGTGACACCCCCCCACCCCCCCCCCGCCCCCCCGCCCCGCCGTGCGCCCCAGCCCCGATATAGCCGCGGGGTCCGGTTGCAGCCAGGCGGCATTCCGGTGTATTTATACAGCGGGCTCGGCGCGGGTTTCCGAAAAGGTCATGAAGCCCCAGGTCTCCACTCGTGAGCCTCCAACCGCTTTATTTTTATTTATTCATGTATTTATTTATTTATTTATTTATTTATTTAACATATCAGGCATTGACACCAGGGCCGGGCGCTTGGCAGCGGCGACGTTGCCAGGACAACAACAACAAACAAAAAAAAAAGAAAGCGCTCCCAAATTTCTTCCGCTGTCCGTCCTGGCTCGGAACAGATGCTAGCCGCGCTAACTGTGTAATTACCCGGCGGTATAGCCGTGGTCTTTCAACAGAGGATCAGTCACTGGGGGCTCTGTTACACCAGAGCGACAGGGGCCCGTGTTCTGCTTGTTCGGAGTTGGGTTTGATGCTAACAGCTAGCAGATATACCGCCCAGAAATAACCTGAAGTAATCTGATAGATGAACATGATCTTGAATAAAGTTGTCATGTTTAGCGCTTGGGTGCAGATCGAAGCGTTTGACGACTGCCTGAGGTCAGTGACCTGTAGACATCACCCTTAAATGGGGGATTACGCATTAAAAAGGACTGTGATGTCATCACGGATCACCTGATATGGATGGACACACCCTCAAATTAAAGCTGACAAGCCTGCACTTTAACCTCATTTTCATCGTTTCATTCCAAATCTAATTTGGACACAACAACAGCAAAAAAATTCTGCCACTGTCCAATTCCTGAAGGACTGCTCTCTGTATCTACTAGAGAAGAGGATCGGCACTCAGGTGGGTACTGTGTCAGCCAGCGCAGGTTTGGCGATGCTAAAGCCGCCTGATTGGACCACCCTGATCGGACAGTCCCGCCCATGCCACAGACAGCCTGTAACGGAGAACCTTCTCTATCGGCAGGTGAGTCAGCAGAACCAATCAGCACGTCCCTGACGTGGAGCAGTGGCGTTCTCGTGCACACACTCAATTATTTACTCGTATCAGCAGGCCAAAGCTCATCCGGGGCGACTTAACGCTTAAGAGTTGCACATCGTTTAGACTCGGTTTCTGATCCAAGCTGCTGGGTGTCTACCGGTGGGTGGCTGTGGTGACCTTCCTCAAGGTCGTGGCTATGGCTGCTGTGCCCCATCTGGGATATGAACCCGAAAACCCTCTGCCCCATCTGTAAACTCTGAACCCACGGTAGTCTCGCGCACCCCCCCCCCCCCCCGCCCAAGGAGCCTGAGCGTTTGGCTGTTCAGACCCAACATTTCAGGGAGGCCCCTCATCCAATCAGCTTGTAGTTCCTCTCTCCACTGGGTTACTCTGACAGTTCTGATTGGTGGCTGCATGTCTGGCGGGTTTGCAAACCGCTGCACGTACTCGGGGAGGAGGAGGGCATCGAGATGCAGACACTCTACCCCGTCTTTAATGGCCTCCCCTGGTTACAGAAAGCCTGGAAGGTTCCGCTGGGATTCCCCGTAGAGGCTAGCGGGGCTGTATATATCCTGCATCTTAAAGCCCTCCCCACAACTCTGTAACGGGCAGCGATGGCACACCAATACATAGAGGTTCTCTTAGGACACGAACAAGGCAGAGCGTCTGGTCTGACACACAAAGACATTTTCGCTTGCAAATTTTACGTGTTGAACGCACAATTCGGTACATCCTGCTAAGAATTTGCATTTAATCCCGTCACTTATTCCACTTAAAATGAATCTGTGCAGTTGAAGGATAATCTCAAACTCCGATGTACTGTACAGATACAGAATTAAAAACATGGGTGTGCAGGTGATGATTTCACAAAGTCACACCACTGGGAGTTCTGCAAAGATCCGAAATGCAGTATCTGGATCCTGTAGAGAACACAGAACTGGCCTGTTGTCTTTGCCGTTGCATAGCATCACTTACAGAACTGCGGAGGTTGCGGGTTCAAAATCCAGGAGGAAAACGGCTTTTACCCTTCTTAACCCAAGATATTGCCATCCTCTGCAAGATGAGGACGGAGGACGGAGCGTCCAATGAAAAGAAACTGTAGAAATGGCCAAAGTGCATTCTGGGTATCGTTCTATTCAATGTGGTCACTGGCAAAAGCGCGGTGATGTGCACCAGGTGATGCTGGAGCACTTGTGGGAAGTTGATGTTTTTATAACGTGTGTGTGTGTGTGTGTGTGTGTGTCATGTGTTTGTGTGTGCAGGGGTGTAACCAAGACCCAGGGTGAGAGTCAGGTGGGGTGTTAGTTTGAATTTTACAGTGTAAATGCTGTACATATGCCTCTGGATTGGGCTTAGATTTCAGAAAATGTTAAATACTCGTTCATTAATCTCCTAAATGAATTGTAACTGAAGTTCTCACTGAAGAATGGGGTTATATCTTGGCTTTAGAAATAGACACGGACATGACATTGGTCCTCAGTGGTAGTTACGGCCCTGTGTGTGCGCGCGCCCATTTGTGATCATCTTTAGCGCTTAAAGCAGTTTCTTCTGCTCCTTCCGAGGGAAACTGAGAGGAACATGTTCACCTTCAGAAGTGTAAGAATTTTCTGCTGGCTTCTTACACTGACCCCCCCCTTTTTTTTTCTACAGATGGGTTTATATCCGACAGGCTCGTCTAATTTCTCCACGTCCGTACCGTTTTGATTCAAGAGAGGAAGGGTTCCTTTAATCTCCGTAGGGTATTAATAGTGCGCTCATTCCGTTCCTCTTCACTCCGGCTCTCGCGGCTAAAAGATTAGCAGAGACACACATTCGGGCCTCAACGAGCGTGTCTGAGAGAGACAGAGAGAGACTATCTTGTTTGGTACGGTAGCCCGAGCACAATCTATCACTCGCAGCATTCCAACATTCTTGCCCCTCTTGAGGATTCAGATAAGCCGGCGAGCACGTCTACGGAGCCTCTCCTTCATCATTATATACTCCAGCGTCTTTTTGCTAAACAGAAAGGGGAGTCAGTTTCGGAGCATCGCGTTCCCGGTGAGAGCGGACAGTACGCAGGGCGCACGTGTGCAATTCTGTTCGTTGGTGCCGGGACCCGAAGTAGCATACAACCCCGTTGTAGACCACAGAATATTTTTAAAAAAAGGAAGCATCTCGTTTCGCTTTCGCTTTCGCTCGAGTGGTTTTTTCCATTTCACTGTTATAACAAGCAAACCAAGGAGAGAATTCAGCACCGTGCAATTTAGAACTGGTGTGGAAAATCACGGGAAAACTTGGGCTTGACTTGTTGCGCATGCTACGCATATAGGGTCCGGCAGGGTCTAGGCCACTTGACACTGTTCTGTCTGCTGAGACGTGGTGCCAACCCGGCAGCACCGAAACTGCTCTACGTGGAAGGGAATCGCAGCGTTCAACATTTCGCTGAGCACAGGGTTTTCCTCTAAAATCATTTCCATTAATTTCTTTGGCAATTTATCCTACATGTAAAGACATATAAAGTATGTTCAAACAAATCCCAGGTATCATTTAATATAAAATTATTTGTCCCCTGAGAAATAAAAAATATTAATTAGTTAAAACTCCTGTTACTGTTATTTATTTATTTATTTATTTTTTATTTATTTATTTATTTATTTATTTATTTATTTTAAAGCAATCGAAGGACCGTTTGCTTTTTTCCTGAGGAATATCTTCAGTGCACGTGCATATGTATTCCGATACTCCCCTGGTTACATCCCAAAATTCAGAAATGACCTGTTTTAGCAGCATCCAACATTTAATCTCAACGAGAAACCAGGCCTAATATGTGCGTAATCCGACTCAACTGAGCTTCACGTTTTTAAAATATAACCTTTATCTTCATCAAAAGGTAGGCTATCAAGGTGGACATTTATATTTGCAACAGAGACGCCGTTGTGAGAAGCAGACCGAGAGAGAGAAGCTCAGTCGTGAGTTAGGTGCGAGTCTACTGAAGCGCCAACGTTAGCACCTCTAGTAGGTAGACCTGCTGAAAACATCGTCTTTCTCATGAAGTGTCAGGGCAAAGGCATTTCCTTTCCAACAGCGCGACAAAAGACGATATCTTTGAGACGATTTAACTGTGGATAATTTAATTCTGCTTATTTCACGGGCATAAAAGTGGGGATCCTGTTCATTTATACGATTGTACTTAAAATGAAAGGTTATTAAAGACGTTCCATTGAGTTCTTGTAACACACCAATTAAGGACGTGAGTGTGACACTTGCTGACATTGCTTAAATAGCGTCAAACATCCTGTCTGTCAGTGATATAATTCAGTAGCTGTTACAGCCAAAACATCTCTTCCTGTCGGTAAGAGGCTATTGAGCGAGTTTCAAATTTACCTGCAGTAGGCTATAGGCCACCCTTGTGATCGCCTAAATATTCAGTACATAAGCAGCAAATGTTTATTCTAGATAAACTGAGATATTTTAACATCGACACCCCGCCCCAATCTTAAAAATAAATAGCCGACGAATGAAAATGTATTTCTTAGTTTCTTCTTTCAAAATTTCTTGACTGTAATTAAGGATATGTCTGCATAAAATGTGTTAGACCTTTTTTTTTTCAAACTTAAGTTATGGGATATCATACGCCAGACACTTACATTCCTCTATTTCCATACGTGTTGTAGAACTCCATGTGATTGCACGCCTGGATCCAGCCCACGGTCCAAGTTTCTTTACGGGCCACTGGCAGAACCAGTACGCGAGCCGAAGCCCGGAAGTGCGGCGTCCGGTATCGCAGAACCACGTTGGATGACTCGTCGATGCTGGTGGGGTTGGAGTCGATGGAGGAGCTCACTTCCAGAACGATGATGCTTTCACGGAAACTCCTAGGCTTGCAACTAATACTTTGGATACAGCCCATCGCATCAATTATCAGCAAGATCCTAAAGAAAGTCAAGGTGTCCGAAAGTGAAGGACGCATGGAAACTGCAGAAGGCTAAATTCACAGTGAACACACCCGCTAAATTATTCGCACAAAAAAGTCTTCTTGGTAACTATCCTGTAGTTACCGCGGAGTCTGAAGATGCCTGCACTACTGGTTCAAATATGTAGCAATCTGTATCCTCCAAACAACTGTGTAATCGATAGATTAACAAAAAAAAGTGGTAGGTTTCCGATAGCGCGCAGCTTAAAGTTGCTTACAGGCGCATGTTCCCGTACTGATCAACTCGCAACTCAGCAAGTATAGTTTTGAGTTCAGCTTGCTCTGATGCAACGCTCTTTTCCGTTTCTGTGGGCTTCCTCCATCAGTTGCAGTAGATGTTGCAAGCCTATCGACTGACTGGCGTGTATGCATGCAGTAGCCTGTAATGGTCTTCAGCTGTAAGACACAGCCTTTGAAACGCACCTTGCACCATGCATTGTACAGCGAAACGTCATTATAGATAGGCCAAAAAGTAATTACTCATTTTGGCGTTACATTTCATAGATATATTCAATATATTGCCCTTCGTCCTTCGTCTGTTAATAGCAACCTGCGATCAACAAGCCGACAGCTTTCTTATATCCGCGCGAGTAGCCTTTAGTTATACGTTCTGTTGGCTATAATTTTACTCGAGAAGACGCACTTTTTGCTTCAAAATTAAGCGAAAGCTGTCACCTTTTTCTCTAAATAACGTATTAATTGTACGATAACTATCCTTTTGCCACTGCATGGTAGCCTAATGCAGTAATGCCCTCCTGTCAACTAATGGTTGAAGTTACAGCAATTGCGCAAACTAAACATACAATGCTGCAATTCTTTCTATTATTACACTGTGGACACTATTATTACACTGCCTATATTTACATTAGAAACATTTAATTAGCACAAACACTAGGCCTACATAGTGCGTATATCTATTTCATTTTTTTTTTAAGTTTATCTTTTCTACATGGTCAAACATGAAACACAAATACACACATTAGGGATGACAGGTGACTATATTTAAGAAATAATGCTAATTCTGTACTGAATAATCTAATACCATGTAAAACGAGCATCCTAACAACAGACAGCATTGGGCTCGAAGACGAAGGGAGAAAATTATTAAGTTAAATTACAAACAGTGAATGAGCTACCTCGGTAGAAAATTCTTCAGTCGCATACGCTTGTAAATAAATAAAAGATACATAACACCAGTCGGTCAGATTAAAGCAACATATAAATAATAATATTATTAAGGGTAATTTTTAAAACTGGTGTATCCCAGGGCATGTTCCCGTGGTCAAAGAGGCAATTCCGTTGTCATTCCGTCGTGTTCATTGGCGAAAGTCTTCTTTTCAACCAATTAACTATAATGTGCTGTGGAGGTTCCATCAACTTAAATTTGTTTCATGGTGCCATAGCCGATACACCGCAACATCCAAAGGCAACCAGGTCAACTTTCTCTTCTGTAGCTGTCTCTTGCAAAAAAGGAGGACCGTTGTGATTCTGGGGAAAAATAACTGTTCCGCAGACCCGCTCTCTCTTCTCGGTGCTTTTCCGTCTTAGCGATATGTCACACATACAGTCCGAACAGCGGTTCATTCCTCTGCTCTATAGTCCCATCGCAGCGGCTGTGGGTTCCCCATCCTGCAATTCTTTATCTCGGCTGCTGGGGCTGCGGCTCTTTTATTTAACAAGCTTGCAAACGACACTTCCCCTTGGAAACTAGTAGCATTCTGGGAAATGTAGTTATCAACACCATGCCATGATCTGTGAAATGTAGCCTATAAAGACAGCTTTACGCCTTGCACTATAGGCTATTGCATACAGTAGTTCTATAGTGAGACTTTTATAGTTTTCTTTCATTAATGCTGATATTAAAACACTTGTTTTATCTATCTTTTATCATTTTATATTTATTGCTTATTGAATTAGCTATTTTCAAGCTTATTTGCAACTTTCAAATGAACAAGACAAGAGCAGAGGTAATATGGATGTGGTGGTACTTTCATAAACTGTAACCTTAAGCTGTTTTTTTATGTACATAACGGTTCGTATTGTAATTGTTTTTTATTATTATTAATCTTTTAGGCTGCCGCGAGCATTTCAACGCATATATTCAATTTTAAAGCTGAAATGTGTGGTTCAGCTTAATTATGAATTAAATTACATGGGCCTAATATTGAATCAATAATTCCAATGACATCGAAACCGATTTGTTTGCTTCCATTCGTGACACGAAGACAGACGTATAACCTAACAAAAAATAAAAGCGGACTGGAGTTACTGATAGGCCTAATATGTGCATGGATATTTCTAGATAGGATCCGAGCGCAGGCTAATTTAGTGTAGCTCTACAATGTTTAAGCACCATGGAGAACTCCCATCTGGAAGGTTTGCGGAGAAAGGAGGCCCATTGTGGGAGAGGGAATAGGCTAGCGACGGGACGGAAACAGACGCTGTCTACACGTTTCAGATTCTTAAGGAGGAATGTTCCAGTACGACGATCAGAGAGACGTGGAATGAAATTAAAATTCAAACAGCCTTCTGCTCAGAAGCAATAAAAATAGAAATTCCTGCGACATTCTCTGAATTCCGCGCGTGGCTGAAATTGATGGACCGTGTTGCCTTGACCGGAGATCAGTTAGGTCGAATAGACTAGTGTAGACCTCGGCGATGTCGATTTTGAGTTATTATTAGACATATTTATCGATGTGTATAACAATGCATTTCGTGTTGCGGAGAGTACGTGAATGTGACTATAGCCTAAAGCATGCAGTAGGCTTGCGATTTATTATTCTTTGAACAAAATGCATTTGTTACGTTCTGAACAAATGAATCCGCTACATATCCCGAAATGCTTTGCGGTGTGAATTTGTGCTCATGTAGGCTGTATGACAGGTCTTTTTGCTATTCCTTCTCAGTCCAGTATTCCGCGAACGTCAAAAACCCGTTGTTTGTATTTTTTCCTCCAAAGATTGACGTTCATTGGATTGGCTGGACGAGCTGCCAGTCAAATGTGTTCCTGCCTGCTTGGAGCGAAGAGTAAACAGTAGCCTAGCGGGAGCATGCAGTCCGTTTAGTCTAAATATATCGGAGGCTCCGGCTGGGAAGAGTGAGAGTGGGCACTGAGCAAAAGCCCTACCCGCTAAAGATCTTACAGATTGAGCAACCGTAAAGAAGGGGCCTGTGTCTCACGCCTTTAAAAATGAGCGGATACATAAAAGATACGAAATGGGAGAAATCCAAAATGCCTGCGCATCAAAGCAGACCTAGGACGAGGGACCGGGGCAGCGTGCTGAACAGACCGGAGTTTTTGTCACTGAACCAGCCCCTCAGATGTAACGCAGAGGTCCGTGGTTCCGCGCGGCGGCCGGGCCAAATGAAGCTCCAACAACAACAAAGCCAACAGCCCGAAAATTCACAGGTGCCTAGCGAGGGCGGTAAGGACCGACGAGAGTCTTTGAAATTACCAGAGGAAGACTGCATGCAGCTAAACCCCTCTTTCAAAGGGATAGCGATGAACTCCCTATTGGCCATCGACATATGCCTTTCCAAGCGGCTGGGGGTCTGTGCCTACACCTCATCTTCCTGGGGCAGCGTCCGCTCCATGGTCACCCTGCTCGCGCTGACGGGGCACGGAATCACGTGGATCTGCGGCACGCTTTTCTGTCTCACCAGGAGCAACACTTTGGCAGGACAAGAGGTCTTGGTCAATCTACTTCTCGGTAAACAACATACGCGCGTTAGCTTTGCCCAACTACACTACACTGTTGTATGTGGCCTAGATGACGTTACACTCTATAGGTTTTTGTTCTTATATACCGTATCATTTACTCCTATGCGATTATTTATCTATGTATCTGTTATTTATTATGTAATTAATTCTGTGTTGGCAACGTGCTTTACTATTTATTTGTAGCAAGGATGTCACTAGCCTATATAATTGAATTAATACTAGATTAGATCCACCTTCCTTTTGATTTTCTGTGTAGGCCTACATGAGAGAGTTTTGATTAACCCGCTCCCTCCCCCCTCCCCAAATATTATCAAGCTGTATTGCCAGATACTAGCGCAGTGGTTTTCTAACGTCTTGTTCAACAAGTCTGTCACCTGATGCAGTTATCTTGCAGTACTCCAGTATGGACACAGCTCACAATTTAATCTATATTTTTGAAGCGGTCAGTTCTTCTAGCTATTTTTATCCGCTCTTGCTAGCGCCAAATGTAGGCTACCCTAGATTATTTTAATGCGTTTCTTTCAGGCAGACAAGAGTACTTGAGAGCAACGGCGTCGGCGTGTTGGTGTCTAACGGCGCGTAACTGCTGGAGTTTCTGCAGAGCCAACGAGCGCCCTGTGTCGGTCGGTTAAGAATGTCACACTGTTCATACCGACAGGCAGCACATTAACAACCACCGTGGTAGCCACAGGTGTGAGGTTTATTTTTACCTCAATGCTTGGATGCCAAGTCTCTGCGGGCGGTAGTTGTAGGAGGCTGATGTGGGCCGTCCTTGCGTTTGGACAGGGCCGGGAAGAACGGGGTGTTCAAATGGTCGCTTTCGTGAACTCCAGGATACGCAGAAATCATGTAAAAGGCGGCGCGCGCTTTTTTGAAATTTTTATTTATTTATTTATTTATTTATTTATTTATTTATTTATTTATTTATTTATTTATTTATTTTGCTTGCAACATTATTTCAGCTCTTTTGGGACCACTGGGTTTTCTTTTTTTAAAGGGTCATGGGGTAGTTGTTCCTGTCATTCTTATTTATATATTATAAAAAGAAAGGGCTTGTTCCTTAGTTTGTCTGGCCCTTGGCCTCAGATGGAAACTGCTCTTTGTAACTTTCCTCAGATCCTTTTCAGGGCCTCTGTTCTTCATTTTGGCAGATCTCTAAAAGTGTAATTTCATTCACAAATCTGCCCTCTTATACTCAAACGGGCACATTTGCTGAGAGGCTCGGAGCTATTTGAAGGCAGTGCAAACGTAACAGACAGCAGTCTTTCACCGTTGACAGGTAAACCCTCCTACCACCACCCACACATACTCAATAGCAAGTCCTCACAGGGTTAAAAAAAAAAACAGCCTAGTGTGAGCTAGACTCAGGTTGCCATGGAGCCCAGGCAGTTGTTGTTGTTGTGCGACTGTTGCTCCTCTGTCTGGCTGTCAGGCAACAGATACTGAGGACGGCGGCGTGGCTGCTCGTCACCGTCTCTGCTCTCCTGACTTCCTGTCATCTCAGAGCTGTGTATTATTAATGGGGCAAGATGTTGTTCAACGTGTTGCTCTCTGTCTCCCTCTCTCTCTGTTGCTCTCTCTTGCCCCCTTCTCTTTCTCTCTCTCTCTCTCTCTCCCCCTGCCACTCACCTTTGACAGCAAGGCTTGGTCTGCACCAGTTGCTGCGGGGAATTTTAAGCAGCATCTACCGATGCTTCTAAGCTGATTTCTGACTGTGTCCTGGATTAACCTTGCTCCATCCATCACTTCTGGATTTTTGTGGAGGTGCACAGGAGGGGCTGGCCGGTCTGGGTCTGAAGCTGGCGTCTGTGCGAACCGAGATCCAGGGCTTCAGAGCCCCCCCCCCATGTTTTTGCTTCCACAGTGACCAGAACAGAGGGCTCATTTGAGTCTCCTATTTCATCTGTCCTTGTCTCCTTGTTCCTTTTCTGATCCGGAAATCAGTCAAGGTCCCCCATCTTTAACGACATTCCAGTCTGTTGAATGGTCCCTGAAGGAGCTAGTAACGGGGAGCTAGGAGGTTCCTGATGGATGCCTTACCTCTCCACGTCCGCCACATCTTTAACTGACGTGGCTTCAAACTGACGCTCCAGAGAGCAAGGGTGTTCCGTTTTCCTTCTACACGTTTCCTCGATTCCTACGTCCTCACGTCCTTTCCTTATGTCCTTTCCTTGCATCCTTCGCTGGGTGGAACTTAGGAGCGAGGAAAGACAGCAAGGAATTAAAATGAGCGAATGGAAAGAGCCCACGGTTGGCAGTGCGTGATCCCAGACGTCAGTTTTACGTATTTTTGCCCCATCTGGCCTTCCGTACTAAGGAAAGAGGCAAGGAAAGGAAGCAAGGAGATGGAAAAACGAGTGGTTGGAACTCACCCTTGGACAGAAAAAAATTTAAGTGATTAGAATGAAACCAGAATCTCTGGTCACCCAGCCAAAGCTACAGTGAAACCTCCTCTACACTACAATTTAGCTCTGGATTTGGCTAGTTTTGTTAGCTTTTGTTGGACTTGAGGACTTTCCCTGTTTTTTCCCCCATTTGTTATCATCTTGACTAGAGAAAGTGAACTTCTCACTAAGGTTGCTTGTAGGTTACAGGGAGCTTAGAAATGTGAAAGTTTCCCTTTGCGAAAATCAGCGTACGCATCACCTCAACCATCACATCGCCACGGTTACCTTTTCGTTTTATGCGGCCGACGTCAGATTTCTTGACGAAACCGATACGTTTTGCCATGGACGATTGAGATCAGATATACATAAATTGGATTTGTCCAATCTCGGATCTGAACGTGAACGCTTCGTCAAAGTGTCGTTCGCCCTCGCTACTGGAACATGACTCACAGTTTTAAGTATGCCGGATTCGCAGGGTGCTGTAAGAAATTCAGTCTCAGTCTGAGTGTGCAGAATTGGATAGACTGCACATGAAAAATCGAATGTGAACAGACAGCCACGCACATTACTCGTACAAACATTTTCCAGCTGTTTCAGATATGAGTGAAAACAAGACCCCTGCTTACAGCCTACAAGGAGGTGAGCACTATGTCCGTAGCCCTCTTCCAAAGTTTAATTAGATAAAAGACAGAAATAAGATTATTTTTTTTTACATATTAAATGTTCTTCAGGATTTAGTTATGGAGCAGAAACTATTACCCAAAGTCAGTGTCAAAGGCATTATCATTTTTCAAAGAGTAGGCTTTAAAAAAAAAAAAAAAAAAAAGTACATTTTCAGGAATATTTTATGATAGCTCCACAGTGCGTGGCTTTAGACGCGCTAATGAAAAAGAATGGCTCTTGCCAGCGGATGTCCTAAGAGAAATTCATCAGCGCGCGGGGATTTATAGCGGCCGGATTGATAGCTAGCATTTGTGGATTGCTAAAATTGTACATCTCATAAGGGCTCCCGTTGGTGTGACCTGTTCTCGGGGCCCAGGAGTTTTCCTTAAGAATTATGAAGAGAAATGCGATCGCTCGTTGGGTCCATCGCTCATCTACGACCCCGAGGGGTGTCCTCTGTAACACCGAGGGTAACGTTTGGTTTTTTGGGAGAGGACGGGGCTGCAGAGCACCGTATTTGTCAGGAACAGTTGGTTCCCTTTTGCCTGCCCGAGGCGCCCTCAGCGATGGCGGCGGTGGTGCCCGTTTGTGTTGTCCGTCATCATGAGGTGTAAAACCCGTCTGCTTTTCAAGTCATGCAGTCACGTACCTGCCCGAGCCCCCCCCCCGCGCGCCAGAGGATGCTGGGACAGCTGGAGCTCTCACCTTTCATTTGGCGGATGCTGTAAGGACAGCGAGCGCAAAATCAACGCCAGCCTGCGCCATTTTTTACAAGCCGTCTGGTCTGATGCTTATTTGTTTTCCCAGCAGTGGCAAGCGATGCCGCTGGTGCTATTTTGGTTAGGTGCTGCATATCTTTCGATTTTGTAGTAATTCTTTTTTTTTCTGGGGGGGGGGTGGGATTGATTAGGCATGCAGCACGTTTTCTGGGCCAGTGTTAGGGGAGGAGGGGGGGGCTGAGAAGAACAGAATATCTGTATATGATTGGCAGGCACATATGACTGCCCCTCCCCAGCTTGTAGGAACAGTGACAGGACATCCTGTGGCAACACTGTGGTGGGAGGCTGGAGAGGTAGAGGGGACTTTAGAAGTGACAATGGGTGCGTTTCCATAGTGACCGTCGAGTTCCGGGGCTTATGCCTTATTCCTCTGTTATTGCATAAGTGTTTGTTATGATCAGAAGGAGAGCCTGTGGATAGACTGGACCTCCAGTTTCAACAGAGCTCAGACGCACTGTGGCAGTAAGATTTGGTCCATTGTCCTTTTCCCATGATATCTTTATCTATGATAGTTTTTTTTTTTTTTGGGGGGGGGAGGGGGGAACGGGGTGTTGGAAACTACACTTAGTTACTTATTAGCGCTTTTGTGAATGAAGAGAACACAGCAGTGGTGGGGAACAGACAACATAATCAATTTGCCTTTTTACTGTGACAGGTTGTTTGAGGTTTGTAATGTAATGTGAAAGACTGTGTGTGTGTGTGTGTGTGTGTGTGTGTGTGTGTGTGTGTGGTGCGTGTGTTTGGGGCTCTTTTCAGATTTTTCAGAAAATGAACCAGTGCATATAAAGAGTAATTTTTATTTAGATTTTGATGTATTTCTCTGCATCTCTGACTCTTTGTTGATGCTTATGAGTGAAAATCAAAAGTGCATTTGCATTGAAATGCAGATTCCGTTGTATATTGAAGTCATTTGGTTGATGGGCAATCTGTTTGTTTTCGAAGCTTTTGTAATATCTTCTTCAGAACATGAAAGCTTCTTCTTTTCCTTTTTTTTTTTGTGCATATATTCAACTGCGTTTGACCTTTTTTTTTTTCAAATGCTTGCCGGAGCTGGCTGTGAGGCCTGTTTTATTTTATTTTTTTAAGATGTTCGCTTGCGAGAGCTCTCCACGGAGACGGGCGCTGTCCCGCGAGGGTCCTCGTGAATTCCAAGCGCACGCACCCGCGCGCGTTTCCGCCCGGGGAAGAGCGCGTTTCCGCTCGGCCGGGTCCCCCGAGGTCCTTCAGCGCTCCGTCCTTGACGTCCGCCCCGGCGACGGACCGTGACCGCAGCGGCGCGTTCGGGAGACGACGGGAAACTAACCGACGCTTCCCTGGCTACTTTCTTGCTCCCGGTGATGAATGCGTCCGTGGATATGAAAGAGAAATGTAATTAGCTTAAGAGTGGTATTAGAGTGGAATTAGCGGTATGGTGGAATCAGTGGAACCGTGCAATTAGTGGTTCAGTGTAGTTAGTGGTGCAGTGCAATTAGTGGAACGATGCAATTAGCAGTACAGGCTAATTTGTGGAAGAGTGCAATTAAAGGTACAGTGTAGTTATTGGAACAGTGCAATTAGTGGTACAGTGTTATCAGTGGTATGGTGTAATTAGCAGTACAGTGTAGTTAGTGTTGCAATGCAATTAGCAGTACAGTGTAGTTAGTGTTGCAGTGCAGTTAGCAGTATAATGTAGTTAGAGTTGCAGTGCAATTAACAGTTCAGTGTAGTTAGTGTTGCAATGCAATTAGCAGTACAGTGTAGTTAGTGTTGCAGTTCAGTTAGCATTACAGTGTAGTTAGTATCACAGTGCCCTACATACTGCTTAAATCCTGTTGGCACATCCATCCATCCATCCATCCATCTATTTTCTCCAGCTTATTCCTAATGAGGGTCGCAGGGGGCTGGAGCCTATCCCAGCATGCATTGGGCGAGAGACAGGAGTACACCTGGGGCAGATAACAGGTTTAGAGTCTCCAGTTAGCCTAACCTGCATGTCTTCGGACTGTGGGAGGAAAGCCACACAGAACACAGAAAGAACGTGCAAACCTCACACAGAAAGGCCCTGGCCGGGATTCGAACCCTCAACCTTCTTGCACAGTCTTACGCAGTCTTTTCTAAAGTGTATCCCTCGTTTTCATATCAAGCCATGTGTGCACTGGCAGTTCATTGCGTCGCTATATTACGTTTACGGCTCGTTTACTTCCTCTGGGAGGTTAGCCAAGATTTATAGTTCAATTTAATGTACAGACCAGGTGACCATTCCAGAATAATTCATTCCATGAAATACTGATGCTAAAGGATGAAGTACATGCACACAAGGTGAGTGTGTGTGCTTATTGTACTGTATATACTCACTCACAGTGCGAATTAGACCCAACGGTGTAAACATTTGCTTTAATTGATGAATTAGTTGCTGGGCAACAACCAATCCGGTGCAGACACTGCAGGACGGAGGTTGGCCTTCCCTGATGAACGCTGTGCTGTTATGTAAACTTCTCCTCCAGCTCTCATCCTGGACGTGATGACGGTGGCGGGGGTCCAGAAGCTCGTCAAGCGCAAAGGACCGTGGGAGATGAGCCCGGGCTTCCTGGACTGCGTCGCCATGGACACCTACTCCTTCCCCGCGGCCCACGCCAGCCGGGCAGCCATGGTGGCCAAGTTCCTGCTGTCCCACCTGGTGCTGGCGGCGCCCCTGCGGGTTCTGCTGGTGCTGTGGGCCTTCCTGGCGGGCATGTCCCGCGTTCTGCTGGGGCGCCACCACCTGACGGACACGGCGTGCGGCTTTGCGCTGGGCTTCCTGCACTACAGCCTGGTGGAGACGGTGTGGCTCTCCTCCAGCTCCTGCCAGATGCTCATCTCCATAGGAACGCTCAGCTGGAGGCCCTTCGTCTGACCCCCGCTCCGCCCATCCCAACCCCCCCCCCGCCCCGCCAAGCCTCCTCCCCACGTTCCACTTCCTGCTTTCTGTCCCACTTTCTGTACAGTTCCGACTCTCTCTTTCTCTGTCGTCCTCTTCTTGATTTTTCGAGACGCTCTCTAAATGTTTTGCGCATGCTGTACGCACACCTGCTTCGATCGAGTTTAACCTCGTTGAAATGTGTGTATTTCTCTACTGGCTGAGCGCACACGTCTGCTGAGGTAGAGAGGAAATGCTCGTCGGTCTGTTCCTGACCTCGGTGCTTTTTATAAACGCGAGATCCAGTTTGTCACTTTCGTTACGTTGACCCGTTTCCTGAGTTCGGGTATGACTCTAACGGTGCTGGATTTTCCCCTTTGGAACCCTGTTGTTTTCTCAAATATCCAAACCCCCGCTCTTACATGGTTTTGTGTTTTGTGTTACGGTTTGGTCATAATTTAAAAACGACGTAATTTTATCATATGTCAGTTTGAGAATATGATGCCCCCCCCCTCCCCCCTCCCCCCTCCCCCCCAACATTTTAAATCAATTTTTTCTACGGCAGCTGTTTTGATATGTACGCAGTTCAAAGCTGCAGTAGCTTTAGCCTGCTGGCAGTCTGGACACAGCTCTTCCTGTAGTTCAGATTTAAGAAGCTGCAGTAGCTTCAGCCTGCTGGCAGTCTGGACACAGCTCTTCCTGTATAATTCAGATTTAAGAAGCTGCTGTAGCTTTAGCCTGCTGGCAGTCTGGCCTCAGCTCTTCCTGTAGTTCAGATTTAAGAAGCTGCAGTAGCTTTAGCCTGCTGGCAGTCTGGACACAGCTCTTCCTGTAGTTCAGATTTAAGAAGCTGCAGTAGCTTTAGCCTGCTGGCAGTCTGGACACAGCTCTTCCTGTAGTTCAGATTTAAGAAGCTGCAGTAGCTTTAGCCTGCTGGCAGTCTGGACACAGCTCTTCCTGTATAATTCAGATTTAAGAAGCTGCGGTAGCTTTAACCTGCTGGCAGTCTGGACACAGCTCTTCCTGTAGTTCAGATTTAAGAAGCTGCAGTAGCTTTAGCCTGCTGGCAGTCTGGACACAGCTCTTCCTGTAGTTCAGATTTAAGAAGCTGCGGTAGCTTCAGCCTGCTGGCAGTCTGGACACAGCTCTTCCTGTAGTTCAGATTTAAGAAGCTGCAGTAGCTTTAACCTGCTGGCAGTCTGGACACAGCTCTTCCTGTATAATTCAGATTTAAGAAGCTGCGGTAGCTTCAGCCTGCTGGCAGTCTGGACACAGCTCTTCCTGTAGTTCAGATTTAAGAAGCTGCAGTAGCTTTAACCTGCTGGCAGTCTGGACACAGCTCTTCCTGTATAATTCAGATTTAAGAAGCTGCGGTAGCTTCAGCCTGCTGGCAGTCTGGACACAGCTCTTCCTGTATAATTCAGATTTAAGAAGCTGCGGTAGCTTCAGCCTGCTGGCAGTCTGGACACAGCTCTTCCTGTATAATTCAGATTTAAGAAGCTGCGGTAGCTTCAGCCTGCTGGCAGTCTGGACACAGCTCTTCCTGTATAATTCAGATTTAAGAAGCTGCGGTAGCTTCAGCCTGCTGGCAGTCTGGACACAGCTCTTCCTGTAGTTCAGATTTAAGAAGCTGCAGTAGCTTTAACCTGCTGGCAGTCTGGACACAGCTCTTCCTGTATAATTCAGATTTAAGAAGCTGCAGTAGCTTTAACCTGCTGGCAGTCTGGACACAGCTCTTCCTGTATAATTCAGATTTAAGAAGCTGCAGTAGCTTTAACCTGCTGGCAGTCTGGACACAGCTCTTCCTGTAATTCAGATTTAAGAAGCTGCTGTAGCTTTAGCCTGCTGGCAGTCTGGACACAGCTATTCCTGTAGTTCAGATTTAAGAAGCTGCAGTAGCTTCAGCCTGCTGGCAGTCTGGACACAGCTCTTCCTGTATAATTCAGATTTAAGAAGCTGCAGTAGCTTTAACCTGCTGGCAGTCTGGACACAGCTCTTCCTGTAGTTCAGATTTAAGAAGCTGCTGTAGCTTTAGCCTGCTGGCAGTCTGGACACAGCTCTTCCTGTAGTTCAGATTTAAGAAGCTGCATTGGCGCTCTTGATAGAGCACTAAGTGTGTGCGTGCGTGTGCGTGTGTGTGTGTGTGTGTGTGTGTGTGTGTGTGTGTGTGTGTGTCTGTGTGTGCGTGTGTGTGTGTGTGTGTGTGTGTTGGGGGGTGGGGGGGCGCGGGTTAGGGTTCATAGAAGGCATTGCAACTGAAATAAACCTGAAATATACTGAAATTTGCTAAAATTTACCAAATATACTAAATAAATATTAAAGTCATCACAAAATCCTGAGGCTGTTAGAGCTTAGCTCAGGTCATGTGACTGCTTTCATGCCCCCCCCCCAAAAAAAATAAAGAAAAAAGAAATGCTGTGACCACAGTCATTGAAAACTCTTCTCCTGATTTGATATAATAATAATAATTATTATTATTATTATTATTATTATTTATTTTATATAGCGCTTTTCATGGGCTCAAAGATGCTTTACAGTTACACATGATATGACATTCGGACCGCGTACATTTGTCGATTCAGAATGCTGGACTTAGTATGCTGGCCTGGTCTCTCACTGTTACCACGACTGTTATTTTCAAAATTGATATCTGATGGAAAGAGTTCTTGTATTGGATTATGTTCAGTAAAACAGTAAAAAAAAACCCAAAAAAAAACCTTCTCATTCTGAAGTCAGTCTGCATTCAAACAGATGGCAATGTAGGCCTTCTTGTCTGCGGTGTTCAAGATTAGCATTGTGCAACACCTTCAGCTACCAGGCTGACATCACAAATCAGACAGACTTTTAGGAGGCCATTTTAAATTTTTTCTTTTTTTTTAATACCCCAGTGTTTTATGGCGAGTCTATAGATTCCAGTCATTCTAGCCTTCCCTTTTTTTCTGAGGTATTTTTGCCAAAGAGCGACATTAATCATAAACCCAAACCCGAGACACAGAGCGGTTACCTCTTTGCCCAACCGTTTTCTTGGACTTGGAGTTGCTGGGGGTCTTTTTTTGGTGTGTGAATCAGTGACAGCCTTGGACATAATGGCTGACATCACTTGCGACCCGGGGGTGCCGGGCATGCGGGGGTTAATACGTGCGGAACATGGGGGAAGGCGCCGTTTCCCATTTCTGAATTTTTTAAAATGAAAGCTTAGTGTTATTTTATTACAGTTTTCTTCTTGTCGATATTTTTGATATCGTTGTGTATTTTTACTGCCTTGGCTCTTCGCTGGCTGAGGCGGGACTTCTTACCGAGATTTCGACTCGGCGAGAACGTTCCAGACTGTTTACCCGTTTTCACAGGACGGCCATTAGAGTGACAAAAGGGCGGGAAAATTTTGTAAGGTTTGTGAAATCGAGTTTGTTTAAAATGAGCATGATTTTTGTTGTGGTTGTAAAGTGCTTGAGC
>NC_057946.1:37351553-37369053 GCF_018555375.3 Anguilla rostrata | reverse complement strand
AATTCCAGGGAACATGAGTTTTTAATAGCCGATAGTAATTAGCTGTGAACGAGACAGTGTGCTTAATCCCATGCGATATTACATCATTGCCTCTATATCAGCATTTACATAGCGAGTGCTATATCCTTGTAATATATTATTATTGGAGTTTGCATGTTCTCCCTGTGTCCGTGTGGGTTTCCTCCGGGTACTCCGGTTTCCTCCTACAGTCATTCAGACATGGAGGCTAGGCTAATTGGAGACTACAAATTGCCCATAGGTATGAGTGTGTGAGTGAATGGTGTGTGTGCCCTGCAATAGATTGGCGGCCTGTACAGGGTGTATTCCTGCCTCTCACCCACTGCATGCTGGGATGGGCTCCAGCACCCCCCGCGACCCTGACCCGGATAAGCGGGTATAGATAATGGATGGATGGATGGATATTATTATTGAGGCAAGGCAAGGTACCTGACAAGGTACAGCAATAGTTTCGCTGGCCCATACTAATCTGGGTGAATCTCTGCTTCCTTTTGCCCTGTTACAGATGGCAAAAGCATTTTTGTCTCTGACGATGATCATCTCTGATTGGCCTAGATATGGGACATATGCAAGACATAGATAGAGAGAGAGAAAGAAATAGAGAGGGAGAGAAAGAGATCTCAATATTTTCTGAACACTAGTGCTGCGTGTTCCTATGGTAATGCCTTTGCCTTTCTCCGAGCCACTGTCTATCCACAGCACGGTCTATCCTTAGCACAGAGGTGGTACAGAACCTGTAACAATCTGTAAGTGAAGGACCGATGGATACAGAGCCGCATCACAGGACCAGCTGTGGAGGAAAGACAGGCGGCTCATCGCTGGGTTCGCCATCACACTCTCACACGCGGACGATCCCACGCGCGGGGCTCCCATCACCATGGCGATCAGCGGGGCTGCCATCAGCGGGGCTGCCATCACCGCGGCGATCAGCGGGACTGGCACAGGAAGTGGGCGATGTCCGTATGAAAGGGCCCTCGCTTCCTCGGGCCCTGTGGTGTCAGGTGCAGCTGCCGGGGAGGAGCGGGTGGCTCTGACAGGAAGAGCGGACGGGTCCGCCTCGCGCGCCCCTGGGTACCCGGCCCGGGCCCCTCTCAAGTCGCCATGAAAACGAACCTCGATCACATGACGCGAGGGAGGAACGCTAATCGTATCTCACCCTGGAAGCCCACAGACATTCTGCAAAGCAGGGGTCAACCCGCCCCCCACCCACCCCATACTTGGCATCTTCACGTCAGCGCTCTTGATGATACCTATAAGAGGTCAGATCACGCTGACCCCAGATGGGTGATGTCACTGTCCCTTAGCAACCTTTCTCTCCGGCCAATCGCTGGCGCTCCAGCGTTAACCGATGTTTGCGTTTGCGTGAACAGAAATGGAATTCCGTAAAAAAATACTGAATACTGCGAAGCTGATGTCGTTAACGCTCCTTCGATCTCGAGCTGCGTAAACTCATATTTTTACATCAAGTGCAAAGCTTCTGAAATTTACCTTTGTCAAAAATCCCAGGATTTTGACTTCCTTTTCTCTTACAGAGGCTTGATTTATGCAGCCATGTTTAAGTTCCTGTAAGAACAACACACTCGGGCTTTGATGACTGCTACAGCATGGACAGCTTCTCTCCTGGATGTTGCTAGACTTGGCCACTTTCTTTCATTTACAAACATCCAGATTTATAAACAGACGACAAAAATTGCATAAAATGTCATAAAAATGTTTACTGAGAACAGCATAACTTGCCTTATATGATCGGCTCGGCAAAAGAACAATGGGCCTCATTCACAAAACTTGCGTACGATCGCATTTGATCGTAAACTGTACGTAAGAACGTTTCCATAAACATTTCGGCATTCATGATTTTTTTCTTATCTGCATTTGTTCATATCTGTTTCCTTACGCCAATCACACGAACAGGATTGTGCATAAAATTTACAAACAGTCAGCGTTCATCGTATCATATACCTGAGATATTCACAGAAACAACGGTCCGCACGTGTCACGAATCCTATGTTTGCTTTTCGTACGAACATTTTAAAGAACGAAAGTAAGAATAATTTAAGAGAAGTTTTGTGAATGAGGCTCAATGATTTTCTACAATGTTAAATCCATGACATTGTTTGGAGGCTGGGGCGCGAGTACAGTCATATGTAACACAGTGAATAAGGGAACTGAGAGCACTTGATTGGCTCACAGCCAATAGAATCCCTCAGCCGAGGTGCAGGACCTGGGTGTGCGATTTGGGGGGGGTGTGGCTGTTTGTTCTAAAGTGGGACTGAGCGGAATCAGGATGTGGCGGAGCGTAGCTGGTGTCACATGATCAGTGCGGTCTCATTTTACCGCTGTAAGGCAGACGCCGCACCAGGAGAGGTGACGGGTCCGCCCCTGCATCTCTCACTCTGAAACCTGCGAGCAGGTGCTCGTGAATATTAATTTACTGTATAAAATATTGCCTGCAAACATTCAGTCATTTAGAACTAAAACACATTCCAGGCCTGAATATTCATGGTCAACGCCCCTCGCTGAATCTCTTTTCCAAGGGACAGGAAACGGTGCCGTTGGAAACCTTGCTCACTGATTGACTATCTCTGCTCCTGTTTCCCAGAGCATGCTGGGATGTCACCTTGGTCACAGAGAGGCTGACGGGAGCCCTGTTCCAGGTCCGAGAGGCCTACCTGGAATGTTCGCTTCAACATTGAGTCACAGATTCATCTTCAGTTTGTGACTTGCGTTAATTCTGTGATTCATCAATCAGTGTAATACTGTGATTCATGAATCCCTCCGACCCACCTTTGGTGAATTTCTGGCTGATTGCACGTCACCTGACGGGAACTCTCAGCTACAGCTGAGATTTGATTGTGGGTCAGAGGTCACCTCACAGCACTGAACAAGTGTCCCTGGTGGATATGCCACCCGGGAACCATCAATTTAGGCTTCCTTCACCTACTGATAGTGCCAAAACAATCTAACTCAAAGTCTGGAGAGTACCTCTCGTCCTTTTAATCGTATGCAGTGCAGAAGCAGTTTTAATAGGGTCACTCTATCAAGAATGTCAACTGAGGCGCTGAAAAGATATTTGGTTCCCACAGTAATGAGGTTCTGGAATTAAGTAAAACAAAGCCTTCATCGGTCTGGCTTACCTGTGAGAATGTACACTTGTGCTGTGCTGTGTTGTGTTTGTCTGTAATGTCCTGCAGTTCTGCAATTACTGTATATCTGAATACCAGAGTATAACTCTAGCTAAGAAATCTCCCAATGTGGGATCAATATAATTCTACTACTAGTACTACTACCAGTACTACTCCTACTATCACTGCTACTACTACTGCTGCTGCTGCTACTACTACCACTACTACTGCTGCTGCTGCTACTACTACCACTACCAATACAACTACTACTAGTACTACTGCTACTGCTGCTACAACTACTACTAATGCTGCTGCTGCTGCTACTACTACTATCACTACTACTACTACTGCTGCTGCTGCCTCTGTGAAGGGGGGGTGGGGGGTTCGGAGAACCAGACGCGACTGAACGGGAATCTGAAAGCTATCCACACAGGGTGGAGTAACCACATGGTCTCGGAAGACGAGAGGAAGGGGACAAAGAAAACAAACAGAAAAATAAGTACTCCTTAGGGAGAATATCCCAGGTATACAGGACTAAGTAGTCTGCCTGTGAAAGGGTGAAAGGAACTAAAGGACAAGGAGTATTCAAACTAGACAGAACAGAATAATATACTCCTCTGGGCGGTAAGTCCTGCCGTTAAATACTAACAAAAAACTACCCAGCCAAAAGGACAAAACCAAACAAAAAAAAGGAGTATAATCTCATAAAAGAACTGAGAGTGTAAAGACGGTGAAAACTAAAGAAAACAGCCCTCGAAACGAGGATTGATAGAAAAACACCCAAAATGCAATGCCGAGTAAGAGATTATTGTGCAATTATAGCAAATAATCCCTTAAATCTCAGCCTTCAGTACAACAGAGATCTCTTCAAAATAAGAAGAGACTGTTACAGCACTGAAATGTTACAAACACACTGACAGAATACCGGCTTGCGTGTAACAAAAGTTGACACAAAAGAACTGACTGCAGGCCAGCAAGAGCTTAAATATGAACTACAGCAGGCGATCCCAATTAGCCCCAAACAGGGGAAAGAAGTGACAAGGATGCCCTCCAGTGGCCAAGGATAGCCACTACCACCCAGAACCATGACAGCTACTACCACTATCACTGCTGCTACTACTACTACTGCTGCTGCTGCTCCTACTACTACTACTACTACTACTACTACTACTTCTACAACATTATAATTGATTTACCTTTAACAAAAATGTATTGAATATTTTAATCAAATGAAAGCTATCATCAGTAGCCATTTTAATAGCCACAAATGTATTATGTTGCAAAATATCTAAGGGTTTTGCCCTTAATTTTTTAACCAGATGGTAGTCATTATTCAAATGTGTCTGATACAGCTCCAATTAAGAGGAAATACTTCTTTATTTCATGCAGTATTTTTCTTTGATGTTTGAATTACCCAATGGCTTCTTCTGTGATTGAAAAAAAGTTGTGGGGTGGTGGAAGTCTTAATTAAAAGCTGTTAATAAAGAAAGTTATTGTTAATACTATAATCATAGGAACATGCATCTTGTTGAGCTTAAAGCACAGTCCCATGACCTCTACCCTAAGTGATTCTGTGGGAGGCAGCGAAGTCACAGCACCTCTTACAACTCTGCAAACAGGGAAAAAAAACAACAAAACCATTTCATTTTTTTGGACAATGCTTTATTGAGAGAGAAATAGTTCAGTTACATGACACTCATTTGGATTTTAAGCTCTGTTAGATCACTTTTGATGGGTGAGGAGCCTAGTACAGCTCTTAGGTAAGTTTTGATTGGTGAGGAACTTGGTGCAGCTCTGTTAGGTGAATTTTGATTGGTGAGATGCTTGGTGTGGCTCTGTTAGGTGTGTTTTGATTGGTGGGAAGCTTGATGCAGCCCTGTTAGGTGAGTTTTGATTGGTGAGAAACTTGGTAGACCAGGTTTGATTGGTAAGGAGCCTGGTACACCTGTGTTAAGTGAGTTTTGATTGGTAAGGAGCCTGCTACACCTGTGTTCGGTGAGTTTTTTAGGGGCCCACAATCGTAGTTGACCTATAGTCTGGATGAGTGAGGAAGAGAGAGAGAGAGAGAGATACAGTGATCAGACAGAAAGCTCAGAATGACCTGGAAAGTCATTCTATAAATTTAGAACACTAAGAACTGCAGAATGAAGACACTTCCTGATATCAGTATGAAATGCAGCTTTAACTAACAGTCCAGGTGTGCAGTGGGGACTCTGTGGATAAGGGCTCCCTCAGGCGAGTGTAATGTACAGGAACACGCTGCAAACGGGTTTTGGGAAAGCGCGCTCACCCGTCTCGGGAGGGGGAGTCTGGCTTTTAGAACAGCGTGCCGTGGAATCAAAGACCAGTCCGTCCACCTCATCCATCGCTGATTTCATCTGAGCCAGCCTTTTGGGGGGGAAAAAAAGGGTTTGTGTCATGACAGGCAAACGCCGCGGCTCGGAATGAGGCTCCCTCTGTGTGCACGCATGGCTCTGGGGGTTAGGGTTAGGGTTGGGGGTGAGCACTCACTGCCTGCGAGCCCTCCTGGCCTCGCGGATCTGGAACGACAGCGCTTCCTCCTGAAGGGTGACCTCTGCGGCCTGCGGAGGGATAGCGAACAGAGGGGTTCAAACGTCACGTTCGTGTTCCACCGACCTTGGGGGACCAAACCGAGGCTGCGAAGGGCCGGTGAAAAGGTGCACGGTCGGGTGAGCACAGGGAGGAGGGAACCGGAAACGTGGAAGGGTGGACAAAACAGGGCTCACCATTTTTTTATTTTAACAGTCTAAAGCAGCGGTTTCCTACCCTGTCCCTGAAGATCTACCCTCCTGCAGGTTTCCATCTGGACTCTAATTTGGTGTACCTGACTCTTACTAATTAGCAGCAGAACAAGATCTCTAGCTGTTGAATGAGGCGTGCTTTCTTAGGGTCGGAGTGAAAAATTACAGGACGGTACATCTCCAGGAACAGGGTTGGGAAGTCACATGGGAGGGTTATGACCAGCATCATTTGAATGCTGAATGTAGGATTTGACTACCGAACCATGGAACAAACTGTTGAAGGAGACCTTCATTTAACACTCAGGGGCGGAACTGTGATTCCTGTCAGGTGGGCGTGTGAAGCAGACGCAGGCTTGCTATCTCACCAGGCTCGTTTGATGGTTCTTCTTCGTCTTGCACTTGTGAGCCATTAATTCTTCCCGTTCCTGCATCATTCTGGCTTCCCCCAGCTCCTTAACATACTTCCTGCAAAATAGCGAGCACACAAGATTCAGGCTTACACTGCCCTGAGCGAGCTTCCTGCAATAAAGAGACAACTGGGGCTTCCAACTCGTTCTGCCCTGAGCCAGCTTCCTGCAAAATAGACCTCTCGTTCTGCAGCTCTAGCCCTAGCCCCGAGCCACGTGCCACACGCACAGCGGCCCTCTATCCCTCCACCCAATCCAGCGGCCCTGTTGCTTACCGGTTAAGGACGCGCTCTCTCTGTGTGCACTTCCTGCCGATTGTGCTGAGGTGGCCCTGGGCCTCTCGGACCTGCAGCTCCTGGAACGCCCTCTCTCGCTCGTACACCTGCAGCTGCAGCTCCAGCTCCTTGACTCGCTCTGGCGTGGGCACACAAACACGGCCACAGGTCAGCTCACAGGGAACTGCTTTGCCCAGGCTGCCTGATGCACTGGGGACCGCAGTGAAAGACGCGCGCGCCGCACAGATTTTTGTGCGCTGATATGCGTTAAGTCCCCGTCAAGGATGCACTGGGAGGGGTGGCGTGGCAGTGAGCAATTTGCACTGTCAATCAACAAAATGGCGCCAGAAACATTAAAACTTTAGCCTAAAACTTCACCCGTTTGATGCGTTGCCGTGGTAATAGATAAGCTTCTACTCTCAATGGCACGAAAATGACAAAACATTGTGGCACTTCCTGGTTGAAAATGAGGGGCAAACGTGTTTTTAATCCGCCGTTACGCTGTGTTGGTGCTGTAAGACAAAATGCACTACATGACAGCTTACTTTCCACAGCTCGAGTCTGTTTCTGCTGATTGAGTAGTTTCCCATAGGCCCGGTCTAGTTCCTCCTCAGTGTGTCGGAAGGCATACTTCACCTGTAAGGCAAGCACAGCAACCAATCACAACCCTTTCACCTGTGTGTACCTGCAACTACAGCAAAAAAAACAAAACACAAGCAGCCGATATACTGTCATCACAGGCTCATACGACTGCTTTAAGCCTGATCAGAACACAGTGTTTTTCAAAGGCCCATCCCCTTTCACTCTCGTTAACAGTGCCAAGATATTAATAAAGAAACATTTTCAAAACGTACAATGTATCGTGAGATGAAGACGCTGCCAAGAATCAGGACAGCTTCCACAGTGGCCATGACGGACAACACCTGGATGCTCCACTCGTGCGGGGCGGAGTTTGGCTGCCACTTTTCCGCCAAGCTGCCAATCAGCTTAGGGAAAAAAGAACAAGGTTTAAAAGACCTGTCCTTTCAGCCCCTGAAAAGCCAACCAGAGCTCAGTACACACCTGCTCTCTGAGGACATGAACAGCCAATCAGAGCTCAGTAAACACCTGCTTTCTGAGCACATGAACAGCCAGTCAGAGCTCAGTAAACACCTGCTCTCTGAGCCCATGAAATGCCAATCAGAGCTCACTACACAAATATAACTCACTATCATTTACGTACTTGGCATATAATGCTATCCACTTATACAGCTGGATATTTAATTATTTATCCAATAAGAATCCGACCTTGGATTTGAACCTGCATCTTGTTGAGCTTAAAGCACAGTCCCATGACCTCTAGCCTAAGTGATCCTGTGGGAGGCGGTTTTTACGCTCACCTCTCTCAGGTAAGTGTGGAAACGCTCCAGAGTCTGGTGGAAGAAGCGTCTGAGAGCCGTGAAGCTGGGCCAGACGGACTCCTGTGCCGGGCCGATCTCAATCAGCGCCACAGCAGAGGGGAGAGGGGTCGCGTCCCGACTGTCATGGGCGAAGGATGTTTCCTAAAAGGGGGAAAAAAAGATGAACTGAAGAAAAACTGAAATGATCTGAATAAACGACCCAATGGCCTTAACAGGACTAATGGTCACATATCTCCAGAGCAACTTGCAGCAGAGGGAATTGTGGGTATTTGCTCAGAAGCATAAGGAATTGTGGGTATTTGCCTAAAATCAGAGGGAATTGTGGGTATTTGCCTGGAAGCAGAGGGGATTGTAGGTATTTGCCTGAAAGCAGAGGGAATTGTGGGTATTTGGTAACCCTGGGAATCTGTTTTTTTTAAAAAAAAAGGGTTTCAGAATAAAAACACTTTCTCACAGCACCTACCTCCACAACGGTCTCAGGTTTGTCAGAGAAATATATTTCACTGGGTCTGGTGTAGTCTCGTGCTTCAAGTCCAAAGCCAAGTTGGCTTAAAAGCTGTTAATAAATAAAGTTATTGTAATTGTTTTTATTATAATCACAGGAACCTGCATCACAGTCCCATGACCTCTAGCCTAAGTGATTCTGTGGGAGGCAGTTTTAATGCTCACCTCTCTCAGGTAAGTGTGGAAACGCTCCAGAGTCTGGTGGAAGAAGCGTTTGAGAGCCATGAAGCTGGGCCAGACGGACTCCTGTGCCGGGCCGATCTCAATCAGCGCCACAGCAGAGGGGAGAGGGGTCGTGTCCCGACTGTCATGGGCGAAGGATGTTTCCTAAAAGGGGGAAAAAAAGATGAACTGAAGAAAAACTGAAATGATCTGAATAAACGACCCAATGGCCTTAACAGGACTAATGGTCACATATCTCCAGAGCAACTTGCAGCAGAGGGAATTGTGGGTATATGCCAGGATGCAGAGGGAACTGCGGATATTTGCCAGGAAACACAGGGAATTGTGGGTATTTGTGAACATTAGCATTCTGGTTTAAATTTAGATTATTATAAAAGCAAATTTTCCTCAGTGGCCTACCTCCACAAAAGCCTCAGAATATGGTTCACTGGGTCCTTTAGGGTCACCCAGTCCAGGTCCAAATACATTTTGGTTTACACCCTGTTAGTACATAAAACAGGAAATGGAAAATGAAGAATTGATGTTCACCAACATGTAATGACACGTAAAGGTTACTACATTATTATGTATGGAACTGAATTCCTACTTACATTTGCTAAAATGGTGTCAAAGGAAAGAAGGGAAGAGTTTTCATTGTAAGCCTCATCCCCTTGGCACAGTAACGCTGGTGAGAGGGAGGAAATGACGTTATATACCACTACTAATGTTAAGCAGGTCCACAGGAAGATGTTGAAAAAGTTCCGCCTACATCATATCGTGATTGAGTTCATGAACCAGTTTACCGCATAGTTGCTTTAGTGGTTTCTGCACGACAAGTGATATCCTACAACGTAGTAGATATAGGGTTAGTTTATCCTATAATAAGACCACATTCGATGGCGAGTTTTGCTAGCTAGTCAAGTCATTGGGCTATTTACGCATAACAAATAGATAGATCGTTTCACCTGGTTGTCAGATTGGACCTACTGAAGATCTAATGACAGCTAACCAACTACCCGGATGTAAGTTTTACCGTACTGTAAGTAGGGTAACTTGTCTGTGAAAAGTTATGTGAAAAGTTGGCGTGTACCAAGTTCGATAATTCGCTGAAGTTAAGACACATGATTCAGCAGCGCCACCTTTTGCAAAGAAGGGCATATAACATTAAAATATAAATTTTATTATTGTTAAAATTGTGATTCACAGCACAAAAATTCGCCAGACTAAAATAGTCTACTCACCGTAACGCGTGTTGTTTGTTAATCGCGGTACGTGGTTAAACTGAAAAAGCAAACCCAACAGAAGGAATCGCATAAGAATTCCTGCCATGATGGCAGGACTTAGCTATATTTAGGCTGTCCCTCCTTGGTATTTCAAAAAGCGTATCAAACAGGCGTAATACTGAAAGAAGAAATTAAGTCAAATGATAATAAACAAGTGGAGTCTGCGAAATATATATAACTGGAACTAATTTGAAGTATGAGATGTCATCGTTATACTGTTGCGTCACAGTTGCCACTGTAGGGGTAACAGTAGTGTCTGAAGTTTGAAAAATAATAATTAGGCCCGTCGTGGTTTAACCACGATTGTCAACATACTACGTCATCTTAAACGTCGTTCAGTGTTTGCTGTATTTGACCACATCCTCGGTTTTCTTTCAATAATTGTAAACTCGCCATTATTGACTATTAATAACCTAACTTAAGTAATTACATACATCAGAGTAGCCTATTGAATTAGCAGTAATTTAGTGTCAACAGAAACGTGCATCTAGACCCTGTTCAGGATAAGAAATACGTTGAAAATGGTTAGAAACTGAAACTTTGCTTCGGTGAACAGGTGTGAATGGCCCCAGTTGTATCCCCAGTCCTATAGTACGGAGTGGTAGGCTATTTTACCCACCTGTCCTAGAGGGTTTTCGGATGGTCTTCATAAGAACAATGTGGAAAGCAGTTTCACGCAGGTGTCGTGATTAAAGTGCACCTTGGATGACGGTGCGCCGTTTACGCTGGACATGGGCTAACAGCGACATTATGCCAGAAATAAGATACAATTTTTTTTTTACATTTTTACTAAATTAAAACACGCTACGCAGTGTACTTTATGTCAAACTAACTAACTAACTAAATAAATAAATAAATAAATGCACGCTCCTCCAGAAACAGGCATTTTGGTTGACATGAAGTCAAATTATGTCATTTTCGATCACAAAGTAGCGGTGTAAGAATTGTTACCACAGGCCTCCGTGATAATTCAATACAGCCTACAAGTTTTCCCTTTCAGGTACACACAACCCATTCCTCAATTAAATTTTAATTTGACGATTTTCACGGCTTAAAGTTCTGCTGGTCTGTTTGATACTTTCCCGGTTTGATGTGAAAACACACGGAATACAGGTATGTTAACACGGCTTATGCTAGGAGACAACTGGTGTGTTACACCAATTGATGGTGATTCCGCGTTGTGTTCTGGCGTTGTAGCAAAAAAGAGGCAGGAGGCAGAAATGGGTCTCTGGGTCTTTACTGAAAATCTACATAGCCGCGCTTTGACAAATACAAATGTACAAAAGCATCAGCTGTGTGTGTGCGACAGACTTGGCTCCCCTCTTGTTCAGTTAAAAGCGGTTTTTTGGAACTCCAAGTTACAATATGGTATAATCTAATTAACTAATTTGACACAATAAAGATCAATTGCATAGACTATTACAATATGAATCACATAAAAACAAGTAGGCCTATGACCATGAATAGTCAAACACCAGACATTTAGGATAGAAAATATGAAAAATAACAAATAAAATCAAATGAATAGACAATTGATATATGTTGCACTGAACCTCAGGTAACCAGAAAACCCATATTTCATTACTTTTAAGAAATAGAAAAATAGAAAATCACATTATCAATTGACATTAACATTTCAAGTTTAGACGTACTAAAAATGACATTAACAGGCAACGCTGTAGTGTTCCCATAGCAACCACATCAGCTAGACTCAACTTGTATAACTAAACTGGTGTGAATGAATTATAAGGCTACGAGACTACAGCCCTTAATTGTACAGTAAATAGATTCAGCAACGTTTTCAAAAGAAACATTTAAACACAGGGAAACATCACCATACCTGTGACAAATACAAATGTACAAAAGCATCAGATGTCTGTGTGCGACAGTCGGATAGAAAGAACAGAATGAATACAATTAACGAGGAAAGACCGCAAATACGGCGGAGTTTGTTATGCTAGCTAGGTGACGAACTCAGCATTCTAACATTAGCACATTTTCTCCAAAACGAATTCATTAAAAACTTGGGTTAGCGATTTCAGATTGACAGGACAGGATTTACACAGAATGAACCGGATATTATATTGAACAAATTACAAGAATAAGATCACGTTCAAATCACAAATTACAACTTTTATAAACATTTATCAGGCGGAGTTGGACTCGACACAGCCTACCTCTTGTTCAGTTAAAAACGGTTTTGACTCGTGCACGCACACTCATACATACGTAGCCACGCTGAACACGCTCACGCACACAAACCCCAGAGCACACGCAGGCAGGAGATTCAGACCCAAAAGGAGAAAATAATGAAAGGGAATGTTTTGATGAAATGCAAGCTATGTTTATATTAACTTGTTACAGACACACAATTGAAAATGGCAACAGTGAAATAATTTGCATCCAGATCACAATATTCGCTGAACATTGAACGTGATTCCGTAGTGTGCATGGGCAGCTATATAAATTCCGTAATGAAATACTCAGAGGAACTGGGATTTAATGGACGCTCACGCACACAAACCCCAGAACGCACACAGGCAGGAGATTCAGACCCAAAAGGAGAAAACAACGAAAAGGAATGTTTTGGTGAAATGCAAGCTACTCAGAGGAACTGGGATTTAATGGAATAAAGGTAGGGCCCTCTGTATGCAGACCACCTATCCCTTGATGGATGTGGACAGAGGTTGATGTGGACTTAACAATAAAAGAGTTAATACAGAAAGGTGAAATAGGAAATGTTGCAGCATATGTAAAGGATCACCTTAGGAATAGGTGGGGCAACTATATAAGTATTTATACTGATGGCTCAAGAGATCCTGAAAGCAGAAGAGTGGGAGTCTGCTTATACGTACCCCATGTACAAGTCTGACAGAGTAGAAGGTTGCCTGATGGGATATCAATATTCTCTGATGAGCTGGTTGCTTTCTTGTGGGCATTGTGGTGGGTGGAAGAAGGGGGTTTGGCTAATGCTGTCTTGTGCTCTGATTAATTATCTGACTTGATGGCATTGGGGGGAGGTGAGGGGGGAAGAGCTAGAATAGACATAGTTGGGGAGATTTTAATGATGGTTTTTAAACTGGAGAGGCAGGGATGTAGTGTGGGGTTTTTATGGGTGCCAGCGCATGTTGGGGTTCAGGGCCATGAGGTGGCAGACAGGGTAGCTAAGTCAAGTTTAGGTAGCGATAGTGTAGATGTGCAGGTGCCATTTGGCAGGATGGAGTGCTGCAGCATCATCAGTGAGAGACTGAATCTTCAATGGCAGCAAGAGTGGGATGCAGACAGCAGAGGAAGAAAGCTATACAACGTCCAACCACCTGTTAAACCTCCTTCTCCTTCTTCTTGTCTTTCTTCTTCTTCTTCTTCACATTCTTATTTTTCCTGCTGCCTATCCCACTAACAACATGTCTCCCCATTGGACATTTTACCGACACCAGCCAAATCTTCACCTACACGACCCAATCAAAAACTCGCATACACACGCAAAATACCCATAGCTTTTTACTCCGAAACATTTCCAGTGTAAACAGCTCGTCTGCCTGTGGCCTAGTGGGCAAGGTCCCAGTCTTAGGATCCTAGGTTCAAGCCCAGCTAGGAACACGTTTCCTTTAACCTGCTTTTACCCTCACTAATAATTCTCTACTACTTCTCAATTATTGCTTTTGCACCATATCTACCCGCCGTTCACCGAACGTATACACTGCATTATGAGGTACCGTCTGCACGTTCAGTTATTAACCGGCTACAATATTGCAAAGCCATATGGATTCAACGGGAGCTCTTCTGTGCTTACTCGCCTGTGTTCTTCTTTAAAACCACGGACAGGTTTGCTAATGATACTTCACACATTGCATAGCTATGTCATGGTGCTGCACTAACAAAGTCACAGACTGGTAAACCTCCGGTTTAAGGATTGAATCCCGCCTCGCCCTCAGGCAGATAATTTCCTCTTTTACACTAACATTTTCTTACGCTTATATTTATGCTTTACCAAAACTCACTCACGGCCACCCATATGAACTTCATTACGGAAAATGTATTTCTTTTTTTTAAAAAGGACAGGGTACACAAGTTGCGACCTAGGGAGCTCTAATTCTACGGGCTTGCTGATTCTTTTGTCAATTAAGGGTCGTTGGATGGCTGTCAAATTCGTGAGTACAGACACTGGCCATATTTCACCTGCGTTTCTGATGCGTTTACACTTACGCCACCGCACCCTTTGTCACAGCCACTGTTTTACACATATAGCAAACCGAAACTGCTAAACGGTACATGCTCATCAGACTGTACAAATTCACAAAAGGATACCCATAATCCACAACCGTTTCTTACAGGGTCACTTTGCATTTCTCACTCTCATAATAAAACGCTTTGCAAAAAGAAATGATATCTCATAAAAAACACATTTTTGACATTGTAAAATGCTAAGTTTACAAAACACAGGGCCAAGTGACTTGAAAGAATTGAGGAAATACTGCTTTGGAATACATCGTATTTAATTTTGGTGAGGCAAGATAGCCTGTATTGTTTGTAGTACCGTAACTTGGCGTCATTTTGATATCAATACTTTTAATGGCAGGCCTGGATTTTGGCAGTCTGAATGAATGAGTTATAGACAGTGTATGTCTTGTATGTGTGAGTAACTTGGCATTTTTGTATGTTGAAAACTTGTTTTTTATGAGATAATTATTCATTGTAAAGGGATTAAATACACATGTGAAATTGTGTTTAGGGGGTGAAAAGGAAGGCCATTTTTATATTATGAATGGACATTGCTAGTTTAATTACTGGGCAAAGCTGCTTCACATTTCCGTTATGGAAAATTCAGTATCAGTTTTTATCACCCATGAACTTACATTGAAAGGAAAATGTGAAAACGTAAATGCTGCATAATTTCATATATTTATTCAGTTTTTACAATTGTACTGCCCAACACCAATTTTATATTCTGAAATATGAAAAACAGAACAAAGTGGATTACACATCACTTAAACCTGCTAAAACAGTTAAAAGATGAAGTAGTATCCTCCTTTCTCTGTAAAAGCCTAAATAACATAGAGAACCCCTTTTGACCTGTAATTAAGCAAAGATAGGAGAAAGAGATTTACTGCAATGTAATAATAACGATGAAGAGTGACGGGGAGAAATGTTGTCTCTTCAGCGGTAAAACAGCAGCATGGCAGACTCAGTCATATCCTGGGAGGCACTCCATCCTGTGTGGGTTCCATAGCCATCCCAGTCAAACGCAGCAAAATCCCCACACTGACGTGGTGCAGCTTCAGGGAAATGGCCCCCTCCACCCACACAGTACTGCAATACAACAGAAAAAAACTGAAGCTGAAAGAGAGGTAGATAGAAGCCAAAACAGGGCTGAAGCTGACAAATATGAAGCTGAAGCTGATGCAGGTGAAACTGAAACTGGTGAAAATACCCAAATGATTCAAATGAACAAAATGTACTGAAAGACTCAAATGACCAAAATTAACTGATTGTGCTGAATGTAGCCTATTGAAAGATTCAAACGAATGAAACTAACTGAAAGATTTAACTGGTACAAAAACTCGAAAAGAAGCTTACTGAGAAAGAACGACTCGAGGAGTGTAGGCATGCTAATGGCTGCTGCCAGCAGCTGCGACGCAAACGCAAACAGGAAATGCAATGTTTTGCGTAAGAAGTGTTAGGTTTTTGTGTCACTAGGATATTTATAATGACGTTAATGTTGATGATAATTAGACATTTTTAAACAGTATTATAAGGGCATACTTGCCGCATTTGGTAAAAAATAAAATCAGCACATGGACCATTTCTCTATACAAAACCCAATGTATCTGTATAGAATAAGGCAGCCCATGGCAAGATCAACAAACAAAAAATAACAGCCAAGAAATAAGAATAATAAGGAATTAAGAATAATATATATAAAAAACAAATAAGAAAAAAAACTTTAATAAAGAATGAGAATAAAAAATATATATATATATATATATATATATATATATATATATATATAAATAGGAAAATAAATAAAATAAAATAACAAAACCCCTTCAGTTGGATAAACCAACTAATGTTGGCTACAATATCTGTGGCATTCAGTCCAGCGGTGAACCAGATTGGTCTCAGCTGAGCCAGCAGGTGGAGAGAGCACACGCACCTGGGTTGCGTTAGCTAATCAGCCCGGGTGCTTAAAGGTGTTCTGCTCTCCACAGTTCGGGGCCAAGACCGGGAGCTCACATCGTGAGTGCATTTTTATTTGAGCATGACGGGTAAAAGGGCTGACAGGCTCCAGAGAGAATATTCCTATCTCTGAACATAGCCTCACATTTTGTGTTTAATTATGCTTGTCAAGGGGTTAAATTGGGATTTGGGAGGTGGGTGGACCCTGAGATCCGGTGGGAGGTGGGTGAAAAAAGGTACAAACCAATGAATGTCTCGACTCAAAATAGTTGTATCATTAATGTATTGTGCACATAATTGTAATTAAGGACAACAATGTTTTAAAAAGAATGTATACTGTTGATGCAAGCTTTTACATAATATATTTCAAGTTTATTGAGTGTCATTAATGCTGAGAATTTTTTTTACCCACGAAAATAATCGGTCATCCTCCTCTTGTCCTCACTTTATTATCCATCTTTCTTAAACTGGTGAGGCGCAAAACTTTCCTTTAAACTAATCATTGATATCAAGCTGTTTTAATTAATTTTCGCTTCCCCTGATTTTCCTTGAGTATCAATTCAATTAATCCACAAAATAGGCTACTCAATATACTATCATATATAGCCAGCTCTCCCCAAATAGGCAGTTTTAGCAAGTAGCCTAGGCCATATAGCCTCCATTTATTTTAATTTGCAGTACAAAATTGTGCACATTTTTACTCAACATTATTTGCGGATACATGCACTTCTTTCTCCGCACTCGTATTCATTGCAAATATCTACAATGCGTAGACAAGATTGTAAACACAATTGAAGTGCAGGCTTTGTTTTTGCTGGTTATTCTGAGAGCTAACATGGTAGATAACAGACTGATGTATCTTGTTTGTTAAGTGTACTTGGTGATTAAAACGGATTTTTAACGAACACATAGGATTTAATCCCCCTAACACGGTATGAAGACGCAGTGTTATGCTACTTGCCATTTGATTAATCCGATCGTTGGCACGCTTGATTATAAAGGAAAATTACTAATGAAAACAGGTTGAGATCAATGATTAGTTTAAAGTTTTGCGCCCCACCAATTTCAGTTCACCAGTCGCCACTGGCAGTGGCGGTTCTTTAATGCGGGGCACTGGGGTGCCGCCCCACTAAATGCGAAATAATTATAAAATAAAAGTTGTTTACTCCTGCAATGCGCCTGGTAGTCTGCCAGTGCCTGTCAACATTCATTAAAAATTGGTTTCAAAATCAAATTGTATTTGGTTAATTTCTGTGTGAAGGGTAAGTCCTTCAACTTTTGGCAAGCAGGTGACCTGAGGCTGCTCCCTAAATGGTTGCTTCAGTTTTTCCACGGGGCGCCCCAGACACTCCTACTTTTATTGGCAGCGAATTGTTTTTATGTTTTTTGA